>NC_134706.1:28351795-28639295 GCF_043290135.1 Rhipicephalus microplus | reverse complement strand
GGAGGAATTCGGTACGCCAGACGACCACCGGTCACCGTTAGCAAATCGTGCAGTCGTACTGGGGAGGAGTACGCGATGACGTATAATTTCGCATATACAAAGAATAACGGACACTGCAGAAAGAAAGAAAGAAAGAAAGAAAGAAAGAAAGAAAGAAAGAAAGAAAGAAAGAAAGAAAGAAAGAAAGAAAGAAAGAAAGGAAAAGAAACCAGCAGCATCCACTTTTCGAACTTCCGCATCATATCCTTGCCGGGAGTGTATAGGATTCAAAAGCGTTCCCCGCCATAAAAAGGTGCCACGATCAGGCGTCTCCGTCTTTTCTTTTTCTTTTTTTTATTCCAATGTTAATATCTTTTTTTGTGTGTGCATTCCCAGCGGTCGCGGCGCGCTGTGTGACCCGGAACCGACTGACCGCGACCCCTCCACCACGTCTCTCCCAACCTCCGTCTATAGCACTGCAGTTGGAGCTCCAAAAAGGAGACAATAACAAAATAAACGTAAGGCTAACAAATCTACAAATGTCTCGGGCAAATAGCGGATGAGTTCCGCCTCGCATCGCCTCCAGCCAACCAAAAAAAACCCGCAAGGCAAACGGGACACACAACGAAGGATTCACACGAGCCGCAAACGCAATACAGACCGCAATCGAAGCAGTGGCCTAAGTGATATTTCGGCAAGCATTGGATATAGAGACGCCCGGGCGGAGCCGGGTCTACCGAACTAACGCCGCCTGCAGCGACATCAACACTATCGCTATCTATTCAAGAATCTAGGAGGAAACGACAACCCGCCTAATATTGATCTTATCTCGCAAAAAAAAAAACAGAAATTGATATGTTTCTCGCGATAGCGGAATAAGAAAGTTCCGGCTTGTGGCAGTCCCTAGACGTGTGGCAGCTTGGGCTAGTTGGTATGGCATGACGATAGTTATAGCGCGTGTCTTTCGTGTCCTTCTTGTCTCTGTGTCGTCGTTTTGTTCTCGCGCTATAACTATCGACAGTCCCTAGGCGGCGTATTCATCCTGAGTTGGATATGCAAATGCCCGAGGCCTTCCTTCGAATCATTAGATACGCATGCTTGGCGATAACGCTTGCTTTCTTCTGCGGGGGTATAGAAGATAATTTAATAAGCGGCGACAGAGCTCGGTGATATAGGCGTGAGCGGGCACTCTTGTGCGTGACACGAGTGGAGAGAGAGAAAGGGGTATAGGATCGAAGGGTCAGGGGTCATTGCCTCACCACATCCCGATGCAAGCGCGGTCAAGCCCAAATAGCTAGACGGGTTCGCCAACACTTTTTTCTACGTGGTCAGGAAAAAATCTGCAGATAGGTACAGTGTGTCCTGAACACAAGCGGGACACGCTTTAGGGAGCAGCGAGCGGCCTTTAATGTATGGACTGTAATCACGTGATGTAATTAGGTTAAAATACTGTCCCGTGCCCTGCGTTTTATTGCGTTAGCATCCTTTGTATGACATAAGTGACAAGTTGACAAAGGTCCGCAGGTCGCGGGATCTAATCCCGGCTGCGGCGGCAGCATTTTCAATGGCGGCGAAAATGCTGTATAGGCCCGTGTGCTCATATTTGGGTGCACGTTAGAGAACCCCAGGTGGTCCAAACTTCCGGAGCCCTCCACTACGGCGTCTCTCGTAATAATATGGCTGGTCTTGGGACGTTAAACCCTACATATCAACAAGTTGACAAAGGTCCACAGCTCTTGGTATAGGCTCCGAAACAAACAACAAACGTGTGCAACGCGTGCCCAGACGCGTGGCGCCCCCTGCGCATGACGTGCACGCTTTTCCAGGGAGAAAAGAATGAAAAAGAAAAATGCGTCCGCTTATTCCGCCTATACAGGTGACAGGAAGCCGAAGCCAAAAGGCAATATGTGACCATTTCCGGTGCGCCTACAGGACGGGAAAAAAAGATTTCTTTGCTTTGTTTCTGCACTCAACATCTCTCGGAAAACGTGCAGCTGCGTCTATCTACCGGGTACATAACGCATGACTGAAGCGTGCATCGAAGAAACACGAAAACAAGCAAAAGAATGCGATTTCGTAGGCGTGCTTAATGATTTAGACAAGGCGTCTGCAGATGGTTCGGAGTGGACAACACTTTCAGACGATTTCGTCTGCCATAACACTTGCAAGTGATGTTTTCTTGTCATCGAAAGGTAAGAATAGAATGGCACGCGGTTTAAAGGCATGCAAAAGAAGCTTACCGGGAAGAACAGAGAGTTTAGCCAGCAAAGAAGCAATACTAGATGACACCGGGGTATACGTGATCAAATGTTGCCAAGATCTTCGGCCCATCCACACTGGTCCTACTTACAATGCTGCGTGAGTGGGGTGCACGTTAAGGAACCCCAGGTGGTCAAAATTTCCGGAGCCCTCCACTATATACGGCGTCTCTCATAATCATATCGTGGTTTTGGGACGTTAAACCCCACATATCAATCAATCAATGCTGCGTGAGTGAAGTGTTTGCGATTTCGGTCGCAGTTGTCAGTGCACGACTATAGGTTTCCCCACACGCTATGCACATGACAGTGCAATTCGATGGTGCCGATGAGCTGACAGTGACATCATGAAGTGACGTTATGATGACGTTATGTTGACGTCACATAGGCGATCAATGACGTCTTATGTGATGACAATTTTCCGCACTACTCGATTTGAGGCCTACGCCCCCGAAACATGACCGAAGATCCAAGTTTCGCGCTTGATAACGTATCTAACACTTTCACCTTAAAGTTATCGGACTTATCAACAAAGGAGAATGAAACAGGCAGCAGATGATCCGAAATACATTATTGCATTTGAAAAGGAAATCGTACAACTTTGTGCGCGTATCACTTTAGCGAAGGAGGAACTCAGAAAAAATTGGAGACGCTGTACGAGAAAAAGAAAAAATGACGGAAAGTAATGTCCCAGAGAGAGAGAAAAAAAAAGGTAAGGTGTTAAGCCACGCCGATATCTTCTTTATTGTTTGTTTCTTCGTTTCCGTTCGTTTCTCGATTCCAGCATTCTGCAGGCACGCCGTAGTGCTACTACTACGACGTACTGTGCAAGCGTGAAGGCACGAACGTAGGCATCCCTCGGACGCGCTTCAGAAAACGCGGGTCTCGGAATGTGCACCGTTACTTCTTCATCTGCCTTACTTTTCTTCCTTTCTTTTTTTTTTGTGCTTGCCTTTCTTTCCTTAGTTCTTGCTTCAACCGTTTCAGCGCCCACGTTAGGCATTGCGTGCAACAGCGACCGACGGTTACTTCTTTCCTCCACCAGGTGTCGCGTCTATGTAGGGGGCGCTGCGTCCGACACGCTCGAGTGAGCAAGAACGAAGCAGTGGGGCTCACGGAGCTCCGAGTTACCCACTTCCGGCGCCATGAGGATGTAGGTGAACGCACGCCTATAGATAGATAGGCCACGCCGCAGCTGGACACGCAAATTCGATGCGCGCGAGCAAGCCGCGTGCCTGCTGCAGCCTTTTTTTGTGCCGGCGGAACACTCGGGTTCCCGACAGGCGGCGCGCGGTGCGCCTTACATTGCAGGTGGCCAAACCAAAAAGAACTATCGGTTAAGAGGAAAGTGAAGGAAACGGAGACTGACATGTGGAGAATGGGCATGATTAAGAAGTCCGCACTAGAGTTTTATCGAACTTTTAAGCAGGAAATTGCCAAGGAAAGGATCTATGATAATACTCGGGGTAGTTCTCTACTGTTTGAGGCCAGGACGGGAGTACTGCGAACCAAGACATATCGGGCCAAATACGAAGGGGTAGACGCAGTATGCAGTGCGTGTGGAGAGGAAGAAGAAACTGCCGAACACTTGATAACGTTCTGTAAAGGGCTTCACCCTATAGTTAAGGATGATGGTGCAGAGTTTTTCAAAGCACTTGGGTTTAGGGACCGAGAGGGCAAAATAGACTTTAAGCGGGTAGACTTAACTAGAAGGAGGTTATCTGATTGGTGGCTAAAGTCACGGCACGAGTGAAAATTAAACTCTTCACTGCAAAGTACGAATCCTCAAACTCAATTTTTAAAGAAAAAAAAATAAATCTAGTTTTTGGTTCATTAAGTATTACGGCTTGGTGGCGCTAGCCCCCACCCGATCTAAAGGGTACAGCCATATCCATCCATCCATCCATCCATTGCGCGCATGAGTTAGAAGGCGGTTTCGCTTCACAGGCGACACTACTACCACCACACGCGGTAGACAAAAAATAACATAAAATGCGTCAGCCAGGCGAATCATGGTAATCGACAGGATTTTTTTTTTTTTGAAGGTGTCAATCAGTGTTGCATCACGGCTGGGGCAGGGGGAAAGCACTGGTGTAGCTAGGGTGAGGGCAAGTGCTGGCGAGCCTTGAGGGGTGCAAGTGCACCTTTTGCGTCTCCTGCCAAAGCCCGTGCATGTATGCATATAGTTCAAGTTCCGCCACCACAGGATACAACTTACGTTTAACGTAGCTCCTGTGGGATCTATCTATCTATCTATCTATCTATCTATCTATCTATCTATCTATCTATCTATCTATCTATCTATCTATCTATCTATCTATCTATCTATCTATCAGTCTGTCTATCTATCAGTCTGTCTATCTATCAGTCTGTCTGTCTATCTATCAGTCTGTCTGTCTGTCTGTCTGTCTGTCTGTCTGTCTGTCTGTCTGTCTGTCTGTCTGTCTGTCTGTCTGTCTGTCTGTCTGTCTGTCTGTCTGTCTGTCTGTCTGTCTGTCTGTCTGTCTGTATGTCTGTCTGTCTACAAGCCTACATCTGGGCGCTTCCATGGCCGTCTATTTACCTTTTTTATAACAAATTTCGAATGGGATATTTTGCAAATATACAGAGGATCAACTGCCACCCATAGTGCTCCATAAAGAAGGCCACGGAATACCGATAAAGAAGGGTGTAAGACAAGGGAATACAATCTCTCCAATGCTATTTACCGCGTGCTTACAGGAGGTTTTCAGGGTCCTCGAATGGGAAGAGTTAAGGGTGATAGTTAATGGAGAGTAGCTTAGTAACCTGCGCTTCGCCGATGATATTGCATTGCTGAGTAACTCAGGGGACGAATTGAAACTCCTACGGAGTCAGAAAAAAAAAAAGCAGAATAGTAGGTTTTGAAATTTATGTGCAGAAAACGAAAGTAATGTACAACAACCTGGGAAGAGACAGCGCTTCGGGATAGGTACCAGTGCACTTGAAGTTGTGAAAGAGTGTATCTACTTAGGACAGGTAGTAACCGCAGAGCCGAACAACTTGATTGAAGTAACTATCGTTGAGCACATTCAGCAAGCACGTTCAAATTATGACTGGTATATAGATTTCCACTATCCCTCAAAATGAAGGTACATAACAGCTTGATCTGGCCGGTACTTATGCCTACGGAGCGGGAACCTGGAGACTAACAAAGAGGGTTCAGCTTAAATCGAGGACGACACAGAGAGAGATGGAAAGAAAAATGATAGCTGTAACCTTAAGAGAGAAGAAGGGAGCAGTGTGAGTCAGGGAACAAACCGGCGTTAAAAATATCGTAGTTGAAATAAAGAAGAGGAATTGTACATGGGCCTGGCACGTAGGCAGGATAACCGCTAGTCATTAAGGGTAACTGACTGGATTCCCAGAGAAGTCAAGCGGGTGAGGAGGAGACAGAAAGTTAGATGAGCAGATGATATTAGGGAGTTTGCGGCTGTAAAGAGGCAACAACAAGCACTGGCCCGAGTTGACTAACGGAACATGGCAGAGGCCTTTGCCCTGCAGTAGATAAAATCAGGCTGCTGATGATGATGAGTTTTCTAAATTGGCAAGCTACTGTATCAGCACCTCCCGAGCTCCATACTTGGTCACAGCTGCCTCCGTATATGGTATATCTGTATGGTAGAGTGATGTCGCCTTCGTAGTTTGCTGTTAGTATACGCCGTTTAAGCACATGCCTAAAACTTGTGACCCAATTTCTTCCCGGGCACCTGATACGCCTATCGTGCGAGGACCGATAAGTAGGGCCCGAGTTCCATCTACAAATACAGGGAAATTTCGAATGGCGCAATATGGAATTTCACGCACGTTTGTCCATACTTGCAATGGCAAGCTCCATTTAGTCCATAGCGGCAAATATAAGAACCGAACTTCCTGCAAAAAGAAACGATGAAAATACCCATTCTCCGAAAAAAAAGAAAGAAAGAAAAGAACGGTACCGCTTTCGACGCGAAGAAAAAAATGTACGGTAGCCTTAGCGATACGGTACTATGGGAAGAAAGCATCAACGCGCCTTCACGTATCAGTGCCAACAGATCACTAAAGATAAGCACGTCTTTCTTTTTCGGAGCCATAGTCGTTAAAAAAAGTCACTTAAGGCCAGAAGGAGCTGCCAAGACGACAACGATGCTGGGTCAGTGGTGCGAAACCAAAAGCCCGGAGGGGAGAGGGTGGGCACACACACAAAGGAAGCCGTTGGACAGGAAGGATTTTCGAGAAGGGCAAAGCCGCGCCCACCAGAAGCCATCGCGGAATCCCAAAGCGTTTCAACTGAGTGTTCTATTTTTTTTTAACTCAAGCGACGGTGAGAGTAGGGAAGAAAAGAGAGTATACCCAGCTAAGCCTCGCGACAGAGAGGCCACCTTTTGAAAGACCCGTAGCATACGACACTTCTTTCATTCATACGTCGTCTGCTCGCCGGAGTAGAAACAGACGAGCGGTGCTCTCTCGCCGCCCTGGCCCCGCTCAAGACGTGAAAGTGCGGGAACTGCGAACCGCAACAAAAGCTCTCGCGAAGTCTCAAGACTACACGCCTCAACGTCGATTCCTTTGAAAAGTGCTCCGGCCCGTCCCAGCATTCTTCGAAAGGGCGGGAGGCCTGTCTTTCCCTCTCGCAACGCTTTTGTTCGCAAAGACAAAAGGAAAAACGAAGAGCCGCTGATGACGAAGCGTCTCCCGGTCGAAATGCTGCTGTCGTCTGCTTTCGGTTCATATGTCGTCTGCTACGCCCCTTGCCTTAGTGCAGACGCTGTCAACTGCTTGCTTTGTGCGAACTTTTTAACGCTAGTGGTGGCGATTGGGTTACGGGACGCACTGTCATTTGAGGCTCCCGCGATGATTGCTACTTGGGCTAATTATAGGGTGTCAGACTTCTCCCCACGTCTCTACTACCGCTGATAACGGCCACTCCCTTGCCGCGTTTCTTGAACAGGAGCTGAAAGCATCACTTGCTTTCGATGAAGAATAAACCGAAACAATAAGAGAATCAAAACGGTAAAATAGATTTTCAAAACCACGAAGTTTTCAAAATGTGGTTGTGTATTAGAATAGAAGGTCAACACCACACTCCCAGTCATTAGATTATGCGCCAAAACATCAGAATCGACGTGACAGCTAGTCGGTGGTTTAAATTTATCGCGTCCCCTCCCCGCTGGAAGTTCGAGAATATTATTGATCCAAACTTCCGTTGATTTGCAAGTCAGTGCGCGCACGTGGTTCGAGAATCGGTTAAAAACTCGAGCAGACGCTGGATTGCCACCCATGACGTCATAACCATGCTTTTTTGGGCAAACAGCAGTTTTACAGCGTCATCAGTACGTCATTGGTGTCTGTGTATACCCATCTGGCTTATTGTCACTTGTAAACGCGACCGGTGCAACTTGAACGCTTTAGGCCTCTTCAGTTTATCCGACACGGAATAAAGAAACGAAACTATTGCTGTGAACGTAGCAAAGTTGGACGCACATCAGAAACATATAACGACCGCATGCTTTCCTTGCTCGCAACGCCTTCTGCTCTGCTGCTCCTCTAACCTGCAACGTCTGTTGGGACTTCACACACGTCGTCTGCAATGACTTCATGTTTACCGTCTGCTTGAATTGCGTTATACGTCGTCGGTTCGGGGCGTGTGTGCTACAACACCACTCTGGCCTGCTTTCGATTCTTGCAACGTCATCTGCTCGCGTTATACGTGCAACACATCACTCGAATTTCACGCTAGCCGTCCACAGCGGCGTCATGCGCGTCGTCTGCTTGGGTTGCATGTTCCGTCGTCTGCTACGGATGCCCCGCATCGTCTGCTAATCCTACGCGTGTGCTGACTGTGAGGGCGGAAGAAACGGTTACATCGAAAACGAGTCGGGACCGGCAAATCAGAAACGTGGCTAACGGATAGAAACTAGATAAACAGAGAAAAGAAGAAATGATAGCGGCCGAAGCCAGTCGTCCACGCCGCTAGCAAAGATCGCGCTGCACTGAGCCAAGGATTGCGCGGTGGTCCATTGTTCCGGTCAAGCGCATGGAAGCGCCGCGTCTCACGTGCCCTAGTTACGTCATAAGAAGCCTCCGCGGATGCCACGTGCATATAATGTGTCAACCGGGCCGCTGTATCGTTCATTATGTGAGCGCCGGGGAGTGGCCGGGAGGCATATCTAATTTGAAGACAATTCGCGTCCACCGGCTTTAAGCAATTAACGTTCCTGGAACCATTATCATGCCGAGCACGTCGAAATCGAACCGGGGGAGGAACGAACGGCACGACAAGATCCCGAGTAATGAATGGCGTACGCGTTCCCGGTCACGTGAGAGACATCGAAATAAGGAGCGAACGTCGAAGCTTGGGTCAGATCCAAAGACGCAAGCCAAACCGTTTCACGAGTTCATTAAGATTTATACGCACGTCCACGGTGCCGATATATTCTCGTGTATGTGTGTAGTCTCGCAGTTCTCCGAATCTTCCGAGAAAATGCGAGAGAAAATGCGAGTACGAATAATGTCCAGCAGACGACATAAATCGCGTGAGGCCCTACAGAAAGGACTGCAGGCAAGGAGAAAAAGAAAATTGTTCGCGCAAGGTGTGGCAGACGGTTTATACTTTGTAATGAAACTATAGCTATTCTAAGCGAGCCTCCGTCTGGATTCTCGGACCTGCATTCCAATCCGAAGCCGCATGTTTGGAAGCTTGGCTTTGTGATCACGTGGTAGACAGTCGAATAAGCAAATATGTATCTAGAGAACGAGGCGTTACCACTAAACAAAATCGTTAAATTCAATGAGAAAAAGGGCGCGAAAGTTTAGCGAAAGCATTATTCCAAGCAGACACTATAGATTCTCGTATCCATTTCAACCCGAAACCGAGTGCTTTTTCCTGGTCAATCTTTTTGCTGGTTTCGTTTGGCTTTGTCCAACAAATGAACGGTCCCCTCGAACGGCTCCCTTTCTGTCGTACACGAAGTCGCACTATAGTACTTAGCGAAGCCGTTATTTTAAGTAGGCAGTGTGAATTCTCGGGTCCACTTAAATCCATTGCTCTACGCAGATTTCGTAAGAGCGGCCTTGCCATGACGTAATTGGCTTATCCGGTGGAAGAAATGGAAATGAATAAAGCGAGTAAAATAAAAAAAAGGCTTAAATAAAAAAGAAACACGAACACCGGAACTTTGATCTGTGAATGAACAAACTACAAGATGCGATAACAAGTCGCAAATCAGTCAATTACTCATTGAAGTCATGTCTGCAACGGGTTGCGGCCTTACTACCGCTGATGCACGCCAAAGGGGAGGAAGGAAGGAAAATAGGAGGAAAAGAACGGCAGGGAGGTTAACCAGCCTATAGGCAGCCGGTTTTCTACCCTGCACATGGGAGGGGGAGATGAAAGATAGAGAGGAGAGAGGGAAGAGAGATAAACACAGCACATAGGCAGCACACGCGCGAACACTCAGTCATAGTGGCGTACGCTTGCCTCGAGGTGGCAGTCGGGATGCTAGAGAAAAGGAATCGCAGGAAGCTTTGTGTAAGTGCAAATCTGCGCACCATGAGCGAGGCATTCTGTCCTGCGGCCAGCGTAAAACACCACGCGTACAGCCATCGACAATTCAAATGCGAACATGTTAGCTAACTCAAGTCGACCCATTCTTGATACTGGCACGCACGCCTAATGCCAACATTCAGTTGACGCGCTTTATCGAAGCGCGGACCATCTTTGGTAAAGATAAGATTAGAAGTCCGAGATGTGTGTACTGTCGGGTTATCGCTCTCGAAACCTGCTCTACTTCGAAATTTCTTGTTCAAAGTTTCGGTCGTCGAAGACTGCGTGTACGTGTCGATTTGAGAAAAGTCGGGAGTCAATTTTTCAGAATGCGCCTTCTGTATCTTGCGCACGTACCATTTACCCCTAGTGCGCATTGTTGTAATTATCTTCACGTAGCAATTAACTACTATCATCGCGCTTACTGTGCTTTCTTTTCTCGTTTTCACGACATATTTCACACTTGTCATGAAGCTGTGCTCGATTCTTGCTGTGTATATTTGTGATAGAGTGATCTAAAATTGTATCGTCTTTTTTGCATACATGTAAACCTTCGGTTTTCATGTACTTTTTCTATACCCCTCCCCCCTTATCCTATGATGCTTGTATTGCCCTGTGGGTATTAAACGAACAAACAAATAAATAAACACAGTATAGCAGCACTGCGCGTCCTTGTCTACCAAAATAATGTTAGTAGACGCTATAGCCCCGATGCTACAGACTTCATGAATGCTATACACTTTGTTATATTACGTCCCGTCTTATGTGGCTTTTTGCAAACCATTACTAAAAAAAACAAATCTGCCTTCCTATTATATTGCCTGCTTGTACAGTTTTTATTGCATTTTCACAACGTCAGCTTTTAGGCAAGGTCCTATATTCCTAGCATATTCATCTTAAATCTGTGTACCAGCTGGTTTCCACAAGAATCACATGATCACTTATGCCTTTGCCTAAGATGAATTGTAGCGTTTTCCATCTCAGTTGTAGTTGTTCTTTCTTTTGGCACCTCTACTCTTGGCTACAGTCGCACGGATGGTTTCTATTCCATGAAGGAATTCATCAGTCAGTCTAAAAAATATCGAGCGAAATTCTTCATCCTTTAAATATTTAATATTCCGTACTTAAGCTTGTTATATCACCAATTCCTTGCCTAATGTATTGCGAAGAAATACTGAAAATTTTCACCGAATACTCGGCCAATCCCCTGCATCAGTTATGGGCCACGAAAGGAGAAGACGAAAAAGGAGAAGACTGAGGCGAACGTGAAAAGCGATTAGGCCAAACGAGCGAGCAAAGCGCATGATCTCTCCCGATCAGGAGGCGTTCGTGCCGGGGCACGAACCGCAGCCGACCCTCTTGAAGCCGCCGATCGACTTGCACCGGGTCAAGACGCATTCCATGCGACGCCATCGCCAGCTCCGCGAGCCGCCGTCACCGATGCAGTGGGAAGGTGGACGGCGCGTCGCCGCAGAAGACGTGCACCACCAGAAGACGCCAATGCGGGCGTCGACATCGACCGCGCCCGCCCAGAGCGTCGCGTCGCCGTCGGAAGGCAACTTCGGACGCCGTCAAGACGACGACGTCAAGGCGACTTACGGTATATGCGTGCGAACACGGTGTCGACTAAGGTTGCACGGCGGGCTTGTTGGTTATTCATGTTGTTCGAGATATAGCGCATCCAGGACGGGACAGAGAAGAAGACACAGAACAAGTTAGCGCCGTGTATGTGTTCTGTGTTTTCTTCTCTGTCCCGTCCTGGATGCGCTATACCTCGAAGAACACGGTGTGTTCTTGCGAGCGCCTTTTCGAGTATCGATGAAATTATAAGCCGTTGAACGAGGAAAGCAGCGCGACACTATATAAGCCGACGTTTCGGCAAGGAGACTTGTTCTTCGTGTGTGCCCTCGAGAAGTACTAGTCCCCTTGCCCAAACGTCTGCTTTGATTGATCGATCGATAGATAGATTGATTGATTTTATGTTTAACGACCCTAAAGCGTAAGCTCAACATATGGAAACCTATTGAACCAGTAGGAAAAGCCACGCCTGCCTGTTAATGTACGCCACCTAGGTGAATGATTTATCCATTGATTTATTGGTCATGTTTGATATAAAGAAAGTTGTATCGGATCCTCAGCGCTGACGACACGGCAAACTTGTTACAATTTACGTGAGTCGATCGATCGACTGAATCATTGATTGATTGACCATACAAGAATGAATTTTAAAGTGCTGGAATGGTCAACTTGGCAGAAAGGAGCTGGTACTAAACCAGCAGCGCCTAGTAATATTATAATTGGCACAAGTATGCGCTGTTTTGTACCACCACTGTCCTAATATCAGTCACTCATAGTACGCAATAGCGAAGTTCGGGTTTTGTGACCCTAAACAGCTTTGTGTTCCCAGAGGTAACCTTACGCCCTGAAAACAGTACAGCCTGTCCTCCTATATACTGCATACCAGTCTGGCATTGGCGTAGGCAGATAAATTTCACACTACGATTTTTCTTTTCGGTTTTGCACGACCATATACATGTACACATACAATGACGCGCACGAGTGTGCATAAATAGTACTGCTCGCCTCACCTTTCTACGACAACGATGTCCAGCTACACCCCTGCAGTTTGGGTTCTTCTGTGTTTATCATGAATCATACACGAATCTAATCACCTGAAACGTGGCAGCACGGTGGTACCAGTCGGCGAACGTGCGATCATTTCAAATCCACAGTGCTCTTTTTTAGCACAACGACAGCTCAAGACAGAACAAAGCACTCTTAGCTATAAAAAAAAAGTGCCGCCACATCCACGAAGTGAATGACGATGAGTGGGCGAAGTTCCGGAGGTAAACTCGGTAAACCATGAATCCTCCGCACATTTTGCCCACTCGATTTTATTACAACGCTCCCCCTGGCGCACGTCGCCGCACTAAATCGAACGATTGCCTTCAACCAATGACACGCGCCATATGTGACATCATTCCTATTTTATAACATCTCGCACCTTTCATCATCAACTACAAGGTTTATAACATCTTGCATATTTTCATCATCAGCCACAAGTACTGCCATCTAGTGAGCACTGCAAGAACTAAACGAGAGGAGGCTACATACAGGGGACGCACAGCCCACGCCTTAAGGAGCTTCGCCCCTAAAAGAAAACAGTTCAGATTCACACTACCTAGCCCATAAACTGAATCCGTCGACCATTCCGAAACTATGCAGAGATGGGCCTGCCGGCCGACAAGTCCGCCCTGCCCTTCCTGGATCCGGTGGGGAAGGCCATCGGCGCATCGGCGAGCCTGCTGACGTCCAGCCTTCCGACTGGCGTTGCCGACTCGACAACACCGCCGCCGCCGGCAGGTCCCGCGCCCCCCTGGCGGTGCAGCTCCCAACTTCGTCACAGGCAGCGGCGATGGTGGTGTTATCTGGTGGCGCCACTGTCGCAACGTGCTTGCGCGACCTGCCGCGGCGGGTCGTCGCTGGGCGTGCCCCTGGTCTCGGCGCTAAATCTGAGCCTAGCCGTGGCCGTCGTGGTGTCCTGCAAGCTCAGCTACGACCGGGCGCGCCTTCCAAACCTTACGCTCACCGTGGTGCACCTTGCCGCCTCACTGGCCGCGCTCCGCACGGCCACAGTCTTCAGGGTCACGTGGTAAGTGTGATGTGGCATGTAAGGGAACGGCGCACGGGTAACCGAGATTGGATGATGAGAATGTCCCCACGTGTGCTTTAGATAGATAGATAGATAGATAGATAGATAGATAGATAGATAGATAGATAGATAGATAGATAGATAGATAGATAGATAGATAGATAGATAGATAGATAGATAGATAGATAGATAGATAGATAGATAGATAGATAGATAGATAGATAGATAGACAGACAGACAGACAGACAGACAGACAGACAGACAGACAGACAGACAGACAGACAGACAGACAGACAGACAGACAGACAGACAGACAGACAGCCAGACAGACAGACAGACAGACAGACAGACAGACAGCCAGCCAGACAGACAGACAGACAGACAGACAGACAGACAGACAGACAGACAGACAGACAGACAGACAGATAGATAGATAGATAGATAGATAGATAGATAGATAGATAGATAGATAGATAGATAGATAGATAGATAGATAGATAGATAGATAGATAGATAGATTCAATGCTACTACTTTACCTTATACTATAGCAGTATTAGGTAGTACACTAGTAAGTAGATGCAGTAGTAGCAGCCCCAGTGTTGAAGTTGCAGTATTGGCAGAAGTAGAGGAAGTGCAACTTATATGAGGCGGTTGCAATAGTAGTGGTAGCAGTATAGTAGCGGTAGGCAGCTCAACCATCCGCGTCAACCATCGTCTCATTATTGACTGATTGATCGATTGATTGATTGATTGATCAATCGATATGTGGGCTTTAACGTCCAAAAACCTCTAATGATTATGCGATTACGTGGAGGGCTCCAGAAATTTCGACCACCTGGTGTTCTTTAACGTGCACCCAACTCTGAGCACTGTTACGAAGCGCACGGTTGCCGCCAGTGTTGGGTAGTGGGCTCAGGTCACGGGCCGCCAAGGTCACCAGTGTTGGGTAGCGCGTGTTTCTTTTCTCAGCTCGAGGCTGTTTCTGCGCAGAGCTGGAAGCCGGAGCGATCAAGAAGGTGGCGAGTTAAGGCAACATTCATGTACACCATAAATAAAGGAGTTACATACTCCGCACTGTGGCTGACAGCTTCGAAGCTCGAAGAGCCGAGATGTCTTCGGACGCTCTGACGCTATCGTCTGCTCTCTGACGCACTGGTCTGCTGCTTGAGTCGCGCAGCTTGGCTCTTTTTTAGGCCCTACCTCACGTCAGCAGCGTCCAATCCGCAACGCCACTTGACCTTGCGTCAGCAGCCACCAATCAGGAACCACCGATGGGTCCTGGCGTCAGCAGCTTCCAATCAGGAACTGCCGCTCCTCGTGGACTCCATTGCACCCGTGGGCGAGTTGTATTGCCACGCGTTGCGCAAGACCCGCCAGACTGGTGGCGTCGATTGCATCGTCGGGCTGGAATCAGACTCGTGCGTGGAGGGAGCTTGCCGTGCGTTGCGTAAGACACCGTTGAGGAGATGGCGTCAGCCGGGCTCGCTCACTGGCCTTGACACTGGTTGCGTTTGCAGAAGCAATGACGTTCGGTCTGGACTCCCAGGCACAACAGCACACGGGCCTACAGCATTTTCGCCTTGCAAAATGCAGCAGCCGCAGCCGCGATTCGATCTTGCTACCTGCGGGTCAGTAGCCAAGGACCTTAGCCACTAGACCAGCGCGACGGGGCTAAACAATCGCCTCAGCAATGTTGTAGTAGAAGACATCAAAAGTACCTGCGTCGAGCGTAGTCGTTACAGCACTAGCAGTTACAGTGGAAGTAAAAATGTATAGTAGCAGCAGAGAGTTGTTTGTCTTCATTGCAGAAGTAGGTGTAGCAGCGGTAGTAATGGAAGACTGAGCCAGTGATGGACACTGCAGCATGTCTTTAATGCGATCGCTATTCAGTGCTGACAATTCGACCATGTATAGAACAGGCGGCATGTACACTGGCCGATATATTTTGCACAGTCGGCACATACGTTCGAAACAAATCGCCGTTTATTGCTCGCGCATGCAGGTCTCCGACGACGCCGTCTTCCGAAGGCCTCGCTCCGAAGGCCTCGTGTTCGACGACCACGTCGGTATCTTCGTTCGAGCATTGGAGGCTGGCCTTACTCCTCTGCGCCTTCATGGCACTCCCGAACCTCTCCCTAGAATTCAACACCGCCGGGACGAGCATACTTCTCAGGTAACGTAGTACTCAATCACAAATACCACGTGCTTCTCTCGACAGTAGTCCGAGGCCAACCTTGAACTCCTCCCGACAACAAAACAAGCCTGTGTGCTCGCACATAGGCCCCTTAGTAGCTGTTTCCTTTTGACAATCTGGTTTCTTCGATTAGTATGGAGGCTATACAGAAAGTGACGAATGTGACGTTTATAATGGTGATGGTAGACTTTCATGGCGCAATGGCATCGTGAGCCAAAGAGCGCAAAACGTATGGTTGCCTGTTGACTGGGTCATACTCGAGGTGAGGAAGAACCATGGTGCATAGGACACAGCTGGAAGTTTTGTTTGCGACTTTTTTTACAGTGATTGGTAGCTTTTCTTATGGTCACATTACCAACGGCCGCATCTGTGATAGCCGTGTGCAGCATGCACTGCTTGTAAGCACAGTCAACCACAGAAGTATGAGGACAACACAGGCGCGTGACCAGGAGCCTTTTAGCGACATTTCCACTACGTCATCGACAGTAGACAAGAGCGCACCCCTCCGAGACGCATCCCTCCCTTAATCGATGGCACCCTCCATTCCACACTATTTGGCAGCCGCGGCTATTTGCTTCTGTCTCGATAGCACTGATTGAACATAACTGTTATCAGTAACAGCATTTCTCGCAAAGTGGTATCTATTCAACGGTACGCCGTTCAAGGCACGCCATTATATCTTAAATTCTGCTATCTAAAAAAAAAGAATAAGTGTGACGATCATGCTGCAGATAAAAGCGTTGCGTGAAAACTGTGGACTAACAATATGTAGCGCGAAAGTAGAAAATTGAAAGGTCAGTGAACAAGAGCGGCCGTTTCCGGTCTAGCACTGCGGTCGACGGTGGATGGCGAACCGCTAGGTGGCGCAGATAACCAGTTGGTACGCGTGGCCCGCAAATGTTTGTGGTCGACCGTACACTTCCGATTTCTCGTTTCTTTTCTTGGGCATAAGTTCAACAACTAAAGAGCTTCGTCTTTAGTAGCCCGACTGTCGACTTGACGGTCGCGAGCGTAGCGGCAGCAAGCCCTCTTTAACCAGACTTCACACTTCGTGCATCTTCTTGGTCGCTTTTAGGGCTGTGCGTCCCCTGTACGTAGCAACTTCTCGTTTAGTTCTTGCAGTGTTCACTAGATGGCGGTACCATCCGCTGTATGTAGCCAAATCTTGTTTAGTTTTTGCAGTGTTCACTAGATGGCGGCACTTGTAGCTGATGAAAAGATGTGAGATGTTATAAACTAGACGGCGGTACTTGTAGTTGATGATGAAAGATGCGAGATGTTATAAAATAGGAATGATGTCACATATGGCGCGTGTCATTGGTGGAAGGCAATCGTTCGATTTAGTGCGTCGACGTACGCTAGGGGGAACGTTGTAATAAAATCGAGTGGGCAAAATGTATGGAGGATTCATGGTTTGCCACGTTTATACCCCCGGAGCCTCGATTACTCATCATCACTCACGTCGTGGACATGGCGGCACTTTTTTGTTCGCCAGGCTGCTGTCCCTGCCGGTGACTGCGTGGCTGCAGACCGCGGTGTTCGGCCGCAAGCAGCGC
This sequence comes from Rhipicephalus microplus, assembly GCF_043290135.1. Lineage (NCBI taxonomy): Eukaryota > Metazoa > Arthropoda > Arachnida > Ixodida > Ixodidae > Rhipicephalus > Rhipicephalus microplus. Next base: position 28,622,112 of record NC_134706.1, on the reverse strand, counting down.
CGCGGGGTCGTCCTGTCCCTGCTTCCCGTGGCGCTGGGTGTATCGATGAACGCGCTCGGTGACCTGCGGTTCAATCCGGTGGGACTAGTCTTCGGCGTCGCCGGAGCGGCGGCAGCCGCCTTCTATTTCGTGAGTGAACGCCTAATTTACAAAAAGAACAGACTTTTTAGCTAGTTGGTTTGTTACGTTCAATAAACCTACAGCGCTTAAAAGGCGGGGACCAAGCAAGAGAACAGGACGTATATTCCGTGCTGTCCTCTTCCTTGGTCCTTGTCTTTTGAGCACTACGGTTTCACCGAATGTAATTTCCTCTGACCTGAGGGTTGTCCAGGAAAATATGACTGTTCTTGAAGCTCGTTTTCAGTAAGGAAAATACTATCTAATCTTACCGAGGTATTATCTCAGCAACAGCACCCAGCACTTCGCGGCTGGCATAAGTCTAATCAGTCCAGGTGACGCTACGGAGCATCCGAGTAGAACTTGTTGACGACTGTAGGAGAAGCCCATAGATGCTGAAGCTTCGTCCTAGGAGTACGCGTCAGATTGCGGTATTCTAAAGACATTTCACAGGCACTTTTCATCGTCTGTGATAATGAATATTATTTTTGAAGCACCTTTGCAAATGCTTGAAAATTGCCATTGTGGGGTGTATTGACGAAATGCGAGATGGCAGACCTGCGACACGCAGACCCTGGCATCAGAACAGCAGCGCCGCCTATGCCTGCCACCGTGGCAACTCCTGGAGGCCCAGCTTCAACGCGCCATACCGGCGCTAGCCCTGGTCGCCGTGATCCTGGAGCCGCCATGGCGGGGTCCACGAGGCCTTCTGGCGCGCAACTGGCACTTACGCGATGCGGTCCTACTCGTGGGCTCCTCGCTGGCCGGCTGCCTGTTAACCCTCACCATGCAATGGCTGCTGGGGCGAACCTCGGCGCTCACCTACCAGGTGCTTGGACACGTCAAGATGTGCGTTACCCTGATCGCCTGCGCGATCGTCTTCGACGAGAACCTCAAGTGAGTCTGTCACAGCTAGGGTTAAAACCTTCTCTCGAACGAAAAACCGGCCCTTCAACAGGATTCAATTCCGCGACCTGCGGGTCGGTACGCAAGCACCATGACCACTCTGACCATGGTGGCGGGTGTCGCTGGAAGTTAAAGCCTCACATTATATAAGGCCCGGGACGACGAAATATCATCCTCTCTCACTTCCCTAGATTACATTCTTCAATCATCATTATCATCATCATCAGCCTGACTACGTCCACTGCAGGACAAAGGCATCTCCCATGTTCCGCCAGTTAACCCAGTCCTGTGCTTGCTGCTGCCAATTTATACCCGCAAACTTCTTAATCTCATCTGCCAACCTAACCTTCTGTCTCCCCCTATAGGGGGAGACAGAAGGCAAGCGGGTTATAACCCGCTTGTCTTCTCTGGGAATCCAGTTAGTTACCCTTAATGACCAGCGGTTATCCTGTAGTCCTCAATTTAAGGTGAACCCTCTTTGTAAGTCTCCAGGTTTCTGCTTTGTAGCTAAGTACCGAAAGTTGCTCTTGCGCTGTACCGTCACGCTTGACGACAGGATGTACCATAACCTTGCGCCCACCCCTCCCCTCAGGCTGATGCAGCAGGCTGGCGTGTTCCTGACCCTGTGCGGCGCTGTCCTGTACACGGCGTTCAAGTCTCGGGACCAGCCGGCGCCTTCAACGTCTCTTCCTTACCCCCTCCATCATCACCACGGCAACGAGACTCCGATTGGCTCGTCGTCCGCGAGCGCCAAATGACGTCACCTGGCGGGTGCTCGGCGACCGGGCATCAGCGAACCGATGGACCTGTTCAGGATACCGACAGGACTGCATAGTCCGGTCGGCAGTGTATAGATAGATACGCGCGTGCAGACGTACTTTTGTCTGATGTGCAGTGTACTTCTACGGCTGCTGAATAAGCTCTTAGTGGCCGCGATACTACAATGGATGCAGCGCAGTGAGAGCGCACGCTGAGCCGTTCCCGTGGCCCGTTCCTGGACAGCCCGTACGGGGCGTGGTTAGTACTTGCAGGCAATGTTGTGAGGACGGAATGCGCAAGTACCCGAATTAACTGCGTAATAAACGGTTATATTGAACTATTAAACGACCACACGTGCAGTATAGTTATTGCTTCGAATTTCTTTCGTTTTCAGGCACATTCAAACGAAGTGCGATACCAGACGAGAATGTGGACTCTTTGCGAATGCTGCACAGTAAATGTGGATGATGCGCGTCACGTAAAGGCACATCGACAGCCCGTAAGGGGGCGTGGTGTACGTGTTGCGGACAATGCAGACCTGTTGAACGAAACGAGCGCGCACTACATACCGTGAGTCCGAAGTATCTGTGGCAGATAACGCCTAAATTGAGCTGTTCAACAACTACACGTGTGGTGTAGTTACTGCCTCGTGTTTAGTTTGAATGCGTTGGCACCAGAACTAGACGCGAAACGCGAGCCATACGTCATCGTCATGCGCACGCACCTGTATGTATGTAGAAATTAATTAACGCTTAGATCAAAGTATTACTGCTTAAGCTCACCCCGATTAATGATAGCAGTGCACCCCAAAATAACTAACGCTTAGATCCAAGTATTGCTGCTTAAACTGATCCCGATTAATGATAGAAGTGCACCCCATACCCCCAAGTGCGAGTAAATGTAATCCAAACGCAAATAACCCGCAGATTTGTGGTACCGTGTGCCGTGGTACCATGGCACACTTGTAGTGCCCTTTTTTATGTGGCTGACGACAAGAAAGCATTCGACCGGAGGCTTTTGTAATGGGTTGGAGCGTTCAACAACCCACTCGTTACACAATTCGCATTGTGTGACGCCTGGTTATTATATATACTTCACTCTTCTAAAACGCTGCATCACACATGTTAACGCGATTCCTCGCCAGACGTGAGCCCTGCATATATATCGCGCAGGGGACTCGGGTTCGATTCCCGTTCTCTCCTTGGCATTTTTAGGAGCTTGCTCGCCATTCTTCTTATGCTCGGGGCGTGTCCCTTGGCGTTGTTGTTGTTGTTGTTCTGCTATTGTTAGTGGCGCATACCCACTGTGGGGGATTGGCCAAGAATCGAGTGGCTTTAAAATTTACTGTTCAGATTTAGAATGATGGAGGTATAACAGAAAGATTACCGATAGCCTATAGGCAAGTGTGGTGCTTAATGTAATGCATAAAAATATTTACATAAACAAATTTATTCTTAGAATAGACCAATAATCTGATTTTATACGTATATAATTATGTGGACATGTTAAGATAATGAAACTGGTTAATTAGTCAACCTATTAGTTTTATCAATATAGTCTCGGACGGCCGCGCATACTGTGCCATTAGAGAAACCAGAAATGGAAGCTCCAAAAGACAAAATGACAGGCAGAGATAAGTCCATACCAATGCCGCGCAAAGGTATTTCTAATAGGGTTTTTCGTGTGCGCTGTAAAAGAGGCGCAGCTGTGCAATGCACCCACTACGCGCCCAACATAACGTCCATTATTAGCAAAGCACCCACTCCCCCCACTGTGCCATTCGTCATTATGCTGATAAGCGAGCTATAGCCGCTACACATCTTATGGGCCCGCGGGAGACGAGAAGAATAGAATGCTAAGTTCATTGTTTAAAAAGATTATCGAAATCAAGCATATTCATTAAAAACTTAACATTTCCTTCTTTTAAATAGCAAGACACCGTTCGTTTCATGGCCGATTCCCTGTGGTGGACTGCGGCAGGATAAAAGGGACAAACAAACAGACGACCCGGCGGACCCCGAAGTGCGAGCCCGCGAGGCAGAGGCGGCACATACTTCCTCTGCGATTTTGCTTGCATACACTGTAAGCAGCTCCTGCGCGGGACGGCTTTATGTTCTCCCATAGTAGAGTACTTATAGTACTCTAAACCGTTAACCACTTTTTCCAAACAAGCGGCGGAAGGAGAACGTCGACCCGGAGACCTGCATCGACGTTATACCTTCCCCAACTTTCATAAACAACCTGAAATTCAAGGTCCTCCTCGTCACCCACTTCACAAACCACAAAATTGTAATCTTTAAAGGGAAACGCACGCGTCCCACAGTTTTGTGGTCAGTAATTTAATCCTTGTATGCTATTGCATCGGTATGTAAATTATCACATCTTGTGTATATATATGTGTATACACAATGGAAAGAAAAATGGTAGGTGTAACCTTAAGAGACAAGAAGAGAGCAGAGTGGATTAGGGGACAAACGGGGGTTAAGGATATCATAGTTGAAATCAAGAAGAGGAAATGGACGTGGGCCGGGCATGTAGCGCGTAGACAGGATAATCACTGGTCATTAAGGGTAAATAACTGGATTCCCAGAGAACGGAAGCGGGTTAGGGGGAGACAGAAGGTTAGGTGGGCAGATGAGATTAGGAAGTTTGCGGGTATAAATTGGCAGCAGCAAGCACAGGACCGGGTAAACTGGCGGAACATGGGAGAGGCCTTTGTCCTGCAGTGGACGTAGTCAGGCTGATGATGATGATGATGACAATCACCCCTATAACAACGTCCCACATTTACACGATAGTAGATGACTTGTGCGGAGGATTCACGGGTTCTCCCAATCAGTTACGAGCAAGCTGCTCCATCATCATTCACTTCCTTCAAAATGGCGGAATTTTTTTTATATAATAGCTTTTTTTTTTGCGCGATAGTGGTCACGGACACCAACGGCGGCGGCGGATGGCAACTACGGCGCCAGTATCGGCCCTTGTCATCTCGTAACGGCTTTCGCTGTATAATGATTCTGCTCCTCCCCCCCCCCCCCTGCCCGTATATTAGAGGGATACTGAACAAACTTTTTGCTGCCGAGATTTTCAGTCAAATTGAAAGATTCGGCCCTGATATCGATAGAGACAACCTTCATTCCTGGCAGACGTGCGGGAAAATTGCAGAAGTGCGGATTTGTAATTGCCAAGTGAAAAGAGGTAGGAGCCTCGTCAAGCTGCTAACATAGCAGATTTTTGCTCTTATCCTTGCGTTTTCTTTTTCGCAATTCTGTGAAGAAAATGCTCAACTGAACATAATGAATTAAATGCGTTTTTTTTTTCACAAACAGCCATGTCTGCCATCATTAACTCATCTATGTTTTTCTGGAGCTATGGAAACCATCACTAGATAGCTTGATCGAACATCGCCGCTTATGTAATGCTCATAAAGGGAGACATTAAACGAAGTCATCGCCATCAGCCTGATTACGTCCACTGCAGGACAAAGACCTCTCACATGTTCCGCCAGTTAACTCGGTCCTGTGCTTGCTGCTGCCAATTTATAGTGGCAGCCACCAAATCAATGAATGGAGTAGTGAGTACCTTGCAAGTTCACTTGAATTAATAGCCCCTTGCTATTTTGTACATTTGAGCGAGTAGAAAGATTTCATGCAAATTTGTAATGTTTCTTTTATTCTAAAACCTCAATTACCCTAAAATTGGTCACATTTCATTTAAAAAACTCAGTTCTTAGCCAATCCTCCACAGTGGGCATGATTGATTGATATGTGGGGTTTAACGTCCCAAAACCACCATATGATTATGAGAAACGCCGTAGTGGAGAGCTCCGGAAATTTCGACGACCTGGGGTTCTTTAACGAAGAATATGAACAAGAAGAAGAGTTTTAAAACGGGTTCTAGAAATGGCGCTCTTCCAGCTTTCCTCTTTCGCTGTGACTGTGCAGCGTTTTCGCGTAGGCCTGCTTTTTTTTGTTTTTTTTTGTTTTTTTAGCGCGAAAGCTGTCGTGACATCTAAACTCGGGTCACGCGTGGCGCCGTAGTTGTCCGCCGCCGGTGTCCGTAACCACTATAGTATCGCGAAATAAAAAAAAAAAAACCCTGAATCTATAGCAATACAGTATAGCTCGAACATGGGTCCGCTGCGTGCAGCTCAGTTTTCTACCACTGAGCCACGCCAGTTTTTTTTTATTTCTTTATTTCCGGTTAAACTTCACAAACGGGTTGCTAAGATAATTATATTACAATTCACAACGAACAATACAAAAAACTTAAAAATAACTAAGCCCGTCAAGCATTACTATAACACATCACGTCCTAGAATTCCTTTATGGTCAGTAGGGCTTCTACCCTTTCTACTCATAAAGGTACACATTCGTCTGTTCTTACTACCTCGAGTAATCTTGAGATGCTTTCTTTGAAATACTCTCTTGCTGGTCTTCTGTCTGGGTCACAATGAAATCCAGCCATTCTAGAGCGCCATATACTGTGCAAGGCAGTCATCATGATAAAATCGAAAGGTAATCCATCCTCATTCTCTATTGCCGAATACCTGATCCCTTGAGGGTCTAACAAGAACTCTCTTTTGATTGTCCTTTGTAATACGTCCCAAAAATAAACTCCTTCCCAACAGTGCAGGAAAACTTGGTCAATAGTTTCCGGTATGCCGAGCCACGCCAGTAATTGGGACTGGTTCGCAAACTTGCCTTGGACAGGATTGATGCAGGGAAAGGAATCACGTGAATACGAGTAATTAAGCGTTTTAGAAGAGCAAAACAACAACGAGGCGTCACACAATAGCGTAACGAGTAGGTCGTTCAATGTCCCCACCCATTACAAAAGCTTGTTCTTGATCAGCCATTAACTGTGGCGCAAACCCACTTCAGGCATAATTCCTCATCGTCGTCAGCCACTGCATGAACGATTGGCACAACATTCCTTGCAAGTGTTTAGCGGATACACGCTTCTCAGAATAAATGACGAAAAATAGCATAGCGAATGCTGGTCTACTACCCGGAAATTGTTATTATTAATGCCGTAGTGGATACACAGCAAGTGTTCTTGCAGCATTTAACCAATGAATGTTCGGAATAAGTCGCATTCTAGTTTATCGCATTCTTCTGCACTTTTTCACGATTTTTTAAAGGAACATTATTATTGTTCCTATCTAATTTCTCTTTCTTTTTTTTAGCAAGCGTTGTAAAAAAATTATCTATTATGAGGTACAGCGTGGCCAATCCCCCAAGTGGGTATAAGCCAAGATATCTTAGGCGACAAGACAAGACAAGTCACGGCCTTGCCGCAAAGGCGACGCAATGAACGCGACGCCAACAAAATGGGAAGGTCACGCGCCAGAATGGCAAGCATATCGAAAGCGTGTCCCACGTTTTCTCACGCACAAATGACACGCGAGACATACCCACAGATACAGATGCACGCGAATAAGCGCGTCTCAGTCGTTATACTTCGCTGTGTCCGAAAAGCGCGCCCTTTTCGCAAACGGAGGCTGTGCGACGGTCGCTGTGAACTTCGGGCGCCCCGCAACAACAACAAAATCGTTCCAGTGCAAGCCGAACGCCAGTCAAGACGTACGATCACAGAACGCCTATACACTACCAACGCCTCCTAGATATCTCGTGCCTGTCGGATTATCGGCAATCACTTGGGAAGCGGCGGTCGTCGGAACTACGGTGGTGGCGCCACTAAAGTAGGAGTGTCTTCAAATAGGTTTTTACCTTTTTGGAGCTCATATGCAACAAAATAACGTAACAATGTTCTAAAAAGGCGTAAACGTAATTATATTTAACTCTACGTAAGTGACGCCGTCATTCAACAAACAACTTTTTTTTAATACAAGGCATCCTCTGAAATTAGTAACAAACGGCAAAATTGCCAATCTCAAAGGCTGAGCACAAAGACCTTAACCCTACGTAGGCAGCGCCGCCATAGATAACCGGCGTTTCCCGCTCATACGGCAGACACGGGAAATCTAGGAGGCGTTGACACTGCCATTGATGATCCTTCCTATACCGGGGGATAAGGGCGCGTGAGAGATCGTCCAATCACCTCGTCTCCTCTCTGAAGGCGTGATAGATTTGAGCCGCCACCGCGCGCGCATTGCGCCATCTTGTTGATAATGCTAAAAATACATTAGCCCTCCCCCCACCCCCTTGCCATCAGCGATAAGTGGTAGATATAAATAGCTTGCCGCTCATACGATAAAGAAGGTATTCCATAGTGGCTCAGTTTTACAGAGAACTCTAAAAAAAGGAACTTCCCTTACACCGGGTATCAGGTTTTTCACAGTAGAAAAAGAGGAGGGACTGCCTTTTGATCTTATAATACTGCTTGGCCTCCATTGTCTATGGCGGGCAAGAATGGCCGGTTACTACTGTGACCCTGACAGGCGTCCGGTCCGCATGCTTTTCCGCGAAAGCATTGCTCAGTACATTGATATACTCAAACAACAAGATTTTGTTCCGGAATGGCTCTCCAGGGTTGAACCCCTGGTGAACCTGAAGGAATTTTAGCACTGTAACCACTAATAGTTCCGCGACTGTTTTGTCGTCGCTTCTTTTGTGTATGTTACTGTTTACAGTAAATTATATTGATGTGTGTACCTAGTGCAAAACCGGTAATAAAAAAAAATTCCATAGTGGCTCAGCGGTTAGCTCACCACCACACTCACTATGCAGCGGTCTCACGTTCGATACCACGCATCAGCATCTTTTTTTTAATTTTTTATTCACATATATATATATATATATATATATATATATATATATATATATATATATATATATATATATATATATATATATATATACCAGTGCATGACATCGACGCCGGCAGCGAAATCCAGTCGACAGTATACATATAATTGCTTTCGCAGTGACTGTGCTGCGCCTTGCGCTTTCCGCGCAGGCCTAGCGTTTTTTTTTTTTTTTTAATGGTAGCGCTGTAGCTCATTCACGCAAGGACATCGTCCAACCGTCGTTCCATTCTTGCGTATTAGGGGCAACGCTCCTTAAGACCTCACGATGCCCGCCGTCTCCCGTCCGTCCGTAACACCTTGTAACCTTCAACATTAAGCAACAGAGGGCGCTGGTGGTAACGTTTTGCATCTGATCTTCAACTTATAAGCAACAGAGGGCGCTGTGGTTAATTGTAGTAGATATGATGGCGCTACTGTCAACGCTATATATATATATAGTATAACCACGTTCCATACCACACATTCTCTTCTCTCATATGGACGAAGACGAACGCAGGAAAGCGCGACGTGCTCAGTATCAGCGTCGCCGTCGACGGGAAGCTACCGTAGAGACAAAAGAGAAGGAAGCGGATGCAAAGCGGCGACGGCGACAAAAAAGTTCTACACCACAGGCTAGGACTAAGGAAGCAAAGGCTAAGCGGGGACAACGCCAAGCTGACGCGCAGTTGAGACATCTTGAAGCGGATGCAAGGCGGCAATACCGACAAGAAAATTCTACACCAGACACGATAGCTAATGAAGCTGTGATTATGAAGTCAAAACGTAACCCGGAACCTCATATCAGCTATAAAGAAGAATCACCGCTATATCACAATCGGTCTCAGCACTATCGCTTTGCATAAAAAATATATATAAGTATCACAGCCACAATCAGTCTCAGTAGTATCTCAACTTTAATCACAATAATCACCTCCGAAAGCTTCGCCCTATAATTATCTTGAAGCAGCTTGAAATGCAGTAATTTTTTTTTGTGCAAGCCCAAAGTGTATCGTTGTCTCATGTCACTACGCTGGAAAAGCTCGAAAGGCGTAAACTCAACGTGTCCGGATGCTATCGCTCGTTCATACGAGCGGCGTTTCTCTGAGTGTGTACTACATTGGCGTGCCTCCCTGAAGAGATCCGGCCGTACCGGTTTGCATCACAGACACGCTTGATGTGATGCTGATCCCTGGTCCCATACACAGTGGTCCATACACAGTGGTCCATACACAGTGGTCCATACACAGTGGTCCATACACAGTGGTTCATACACAGTGGCTGATCCCTGGTCCCGTACACAGTGGTCCATACACAGTGGTCCATACACAGTGGTCCATACACAGTGGTCCATACACAGTGGTCCATACACAGTGATCCATACACAGTGGTCCATACACAGTGGTCCATACACAGTGGTTCACACACAGTGGTCCATACACACTTAGCAACTGCCCCGCAAACCCACTACACGGGACGACCTCCGTCCCTCCACAAGGCCGATGCACGTGTTTCCAGCAGCGACGAAGGCGCGCTATGCGAGGCACAGTGGCAGCCATGTAGAACACAGCTACAAGGCGCCCCCTGGGAAGCACCCACCCGCTCGGCGCACTTCGCGAAAAAAGAAGCCGTTGCAGTTCGCTGACCTTGATCTCACCACCGTCCAGTATGCGATACGCCGGCACGCTTTCGGCTCTTAGTAGGAGAGGGAAGCGGTGGGGGGGGGGGGGTGATGCGGTTGTAGCGACGGCAGCATGCCGGCGACGAGGAACAAGCGACGCCGTCTGCAAGCCTGCTCGGCCTTCTCTCGTTCACCGCGCGGCCAACAACTTACTGCATGCCATTCATGGCAGCAGCGCAGAGGATCTAGCTCGGGATATATATATATATATATATATATATATATATATATATATATATATATATATATATATATATAAAGTGAAAGAAGTGTATACCTAAGGGCTCGTTTTTCCGTGTTTTGACGCAATATTATAGCAATCTAACAGACAGTAATGCCAAGGAATGTAGAGGGAAAGTTATTAGAACCAGTGGAATGTAAATAATAAGAAAGAAAAGTGGGTGAAAAAATAACCAGCCGTGAGCAGGAATCGAACCAACGACCATCGAATAACGCGTTCGATGCTCTAACCACTGAGCTATCACAGCGGCCTTCCCTCCAACCACTTTTTTTGGGTTTATATGTGAATTTAGAAGTACGAGTGTCAGTCAGCGCCATCTATAAGCCAAGCGACGAGTGTGAACCACTCTTTTTATGCGCATGTTTGGCGTCACGTAGCACGTGAACTTATTACGAGCGGGCAGCTGATCAATAGTCCCTCGTATACAACCTAATGACACCAAGTCTGCCAGTACGAGACAATTGTTAATGAATAAGTGAATATATATATATGGAAGACTGCCCTTTTCAATGGCATGTAATCCAACCGGATATATTTTTATTTACATTTTCTGTATCATGCCGATAGCGTACTACCCGTAGTGAGTATACAGTGTGCACAAGCGATGTAAAGGGTGTCGGTTCCAGTATCCAGAGAATTCGAGAGTAGAACACGAGACGTCGTGAGACGGCGAGATCCACGCGAATGACGCCCCAAAACTTTTTTTTTGTTCAGAGTAAATGATATGTGGGGCTTAACGTCCCGAAACCAACACGTGGTTATGAGAGACACCGTACAGTGGAGTGCTCCGGAAATTTCGACCACCTCGTAAAAACAATTAAGGCCCCACACTACGCTTTTGAAATCCGAGTAAAAAACCGGTACTTGTAAGTGCCACAGCTTTGCGAACGCACATTGTTTTTTTTTCGTATTATTTTCTTCTCCTTCCTTGTTTCTGCCATCTTTGTTTCTTTCTACGACTACTTGTCCTTTCTTTCATCCTTCTTTACTGTTTCTACATCAACCTCTCATCATCTTTTTCTTCATCGTGACCACCACGCCACTATTCCTCACCTTAACTTCCACTAGAGTGTACTAAAATGGCAGAGTGGGTCCACTGGAGCGTGCGGCAAGCGGTCCTAGTGAAGCAAAAAGCGTGGAAATTTTGCGGTGGCGCTGCAGTCGCCTTCACCTGAAACTCCGGCTCATCCGGCCTGTCGGGCCGGTGAAGCAGTACGTGCTTCATGGAGCAGCGGCTGGCAGCGCCTGTGGTAGAGTGTACTAGAACTGTACCTGTGGTGAGTGCGAGAGCGCCGAGCTGTTGCCTTCCCGGCACGGTATCGTCTGCTCGACGCAACGCAAGATGTATCATAGTGAATGTCGCCCTACTAAACTTCAGCAGCACTTCAAAGTTTGCAGTTTGCCATGCGTAAAAGAAATCATGAACAATTGGTACATGAAATAAGGCATTACCATCATGAAGCTCTAGCACGAGGGCATGATATTATATATCAATGGCTGCGTGGACATATCGGTATTATCGGAAATCAATTAGCCGATGATGCAGCCCGCCCAGCCCATGAAGGAACCCGTGTGGTCCCGATTCCTCTATCAAGGACTGATGCAGCAAGACAACTTTACCTGCTGACTCGAGATCTTACACACACGTTCTGGTCGTCTACCTGCTTCCAAAGGTGTCACTTATATGAACTGGATCATTCGCTCAAGATACAGCTACCATCACAACTTTCCCGCTCCGATGCGACACTGTTATGCCGCCTTTGGTTGGGTGTTGCATTCACAAAGGTGTACTCCTTTCGCATTGGTATGGCAGACAATTCTACATGCGACTCCTGCGGAGCTCAAGAGACCATTGAACACGTCCTGTGCAGCTGCGCTTGCTACGACACACATCGATGTCAGCTCCGGATGGTTTTGAATCAACTTGACTCTATAGACCATTCTGTGTGCAGAAGATTCTGGGACCTTGGGCATCTGCCTCAGTTGCGCAGAAAGCGACTAAAGCACTCCTACTTTACTTAAAGAGAACAACCTGAGCAACCGCCTGTACACTGCGTGGGTTCCCCCGAGTGTGCTCGTGATTGTGTGTACCTTCTTATCTCTCTGCAACCTCTTTTCTCCCCTCCATTCATTCCCCAGTGCAGGGTAGCAAACCGGATGCGCGTCTGGTTAACCTCCCTGCATTTCCTTGCATCTTTAACTCTCTCTCTCTCTACTACACAGAAATTATGATTATTTATGGCGCAGTGGGTACCCTGCGAGCGTGCTTGTAGCAGTTACCCAAATAGCGTTCACAAAAAACCTCTGAAAGGCCATTATTCCAGTCTTCGTTGTGACTATACGCTGCATCTTCCGCGCAAGCCTGTCATTTTTTTTTTGTTTTTTTTTTTCAGTTTGTTCGCCAGCTACTTTCAACTTTGTTAGTGAGAAACGGAAGAATCGAACACAGTGAAGCTAGCCCCGCGAAATAAGCGTAGTGCCTGCCATTAGTTATTCGCGAGACGTGGTGCGACGCTGTACACGGTTTTGCCCGAGCGTTGCTGCAACGCTTGACACGCGACTGATGCGCCACGGCGAGGCAGTCGCCGGCGGCCACCGCGCATGGACGTAACCATGACAACGTCATCGGTAACCACGGTTACCGCTAGGTGAAAGCGACAGCAGCGCCACCTGGATTTTCAGAAAAAACATGCTTCAGCACGGAGCCCTGCATGGACTCACTCCCCCATTGTAATACACTCTACTCTCAGTTTCCCTTTCCTTGATACGTCATACTGTGTGTGATAGTGCCGTGCTGTCAACCTTTCCTTTTCATTCATCGTCACATCGCTCCTCCCCAGCCTTCGTTCCCTTTTGCATCCCCTTGCTATGCAGTGCTACAATCATCGTCATCAGTCTGACTATGCCCACTGCAGGGCAAAGACCTCTCCCATATTCCGCCAATCAACCCATTTCTGAGTCTTCCGCTGCCAGATTATACCTGCATGCAAACTTTTTAATCTCATCTGCCCATAACTTTCTTTCTCCCATCACTCGTTCGCCTTAATTTTCTTGGCATCCAATCAGTTATTAACCAGCCGTTATCATGAGCACTACGTTGTCTGCCCATTGTTCTTCTTGAGTACAACTATGATACCCTTAACCCCCGTCCATCCACTGAGCCACTCTGCTCTCTTCCTGCCTCTTGAGGTTGCTCCTATATTCTTTTTTTTTAATAATTACTCGCTGCGTCATCCTCAATATAAGTTGAACCTTGTGTGCAATCCTCTGGGTATCTGTTCCACAGGTAAGTATACCGGCAAGATACAGCTGTCACATACTTTCCTCTTTGGAGACAGTAGTAAAATACCATTCATGATTTAGAAATGATTGCCGATTGTGCTCAACCCCATCATTGTTCTTCTAGTTACTTCACTTCCACATGTACTATACAATGTATTGATTGATTGAAATGTGGGGTTACATATATCAAAACCACCATATGATTATGAGTGACGCCGTAGTGGAGGGCTCCGGAATTTCGACCTCCTGGGGTTCTTCAACGTGCACCCAAATCTGAGCACACGGTCCTACAGCATTTCCACTGCAATCGAAAATGCAGCCACCACAGCCGAAATACGAACCCGGGACCTGCGGGTTAGCAGCCGAATATTTCAGCTAGTAGACAACCCCGTCGGGGCTACTATACTATGTATGTCAATATGCTGTTTGGCACATACCTGCTTTCTGCGGCTAATACCGGCCGAGTTTTCCGAAACTACAGCCGGCTCTATATACCTCAAGCGTAAAAATCTTCGCTTTAAAAACAAAAAATACACACAAAAAAAACGATAGAAGTCCGTCAAAAGTCACGTGATGTCCACGTGTACGAATGAGAGCCGACGACGCAGCGAAAGTTTTGTGACGTCAATTTAACGTGACTCCATCAACGACGTCCTCTTGATGTCACAGGTCGTAAAACTTTAGAATGAGTCATCATGGCCTCGTAACCCGCGAAAAGCGACGACGTCATAACGCGACGTCAAGGGATGGCGCGAAGTTCCATCGTCAAGTGGTGTTACACGCAATCTACTTACAAGAAAATGAAGCAGAAGAATAAAATGTTTTAGGGGCGAAGCTCCTTAAGGCGTGGGTCTGTTTATCCCTTGTATGTATGTATGCAGTAGTACGTAGCCACCGGTGGCACATACCCGCTCTAGAGCGGGTATGGGCCACAGCGATTGGGATATGGCGGTACTTGCGTTCACTAGATGGACGAACGGGCAGACAGACTAGCAGACGTATGGATAGACGCGCAGACGTACGGACGCATGGACGCACGAACGGACACACGGAAAGATGGATGGACGGACTCACCGACGGATAGACAGACGGAAGCAAGAACGAGCGGACGGAAGCACGCACGGGCTGACGGACGCTTTGCTCCACTCATCATCGTTCACTCAGTGGGTATGCTGTGATTTTTTTCGCTTTCGTGTCGGATTGGGTGAAAGCATACTAACCATCTGATTATTTGTTCCATTCGTTGTATATTTATTGACCCACTTATTTGTGAAAGACATCGTCACTTTTCTTTCTTCTGGTTTGATGATGATGATGATGCCTTTTAACATGGCTCAAACCCACTCAGGGGGACTGGTTTGTTTTGTTTGAGCCTTACAGAATATGGCACATACCAACTCTGGCCAGGACTGGCTTGGATTTCGTAGTTTTAGTTTTAGTAGATAATTTGAACAATGTTGAATAACGAAGAGTGAAATAAATAAAAAGAGCATAATGTGTAATATATTCGTTCTTACAGTGCGATTGTGTTGGTAAACCAGGCTGCCGAATAAACCTTATCATAGTATAATATTGAATATGTTGGATTCTAGCTTGTTCTTACTTTCTTTTCTCGCTTTTTCTTTTTCTTTCTCCAGTAGACGCCTCCGTTGCCTTCCTACAGACAGCTACTGCTTCAGAAACCCGCACAGACGAGGTCGGCTCCATACGCTCCCAGGGCCAATTCCTCAGCGCGTTAAATGCAGTGAGACGAAGAAGAAGAAGACGCCGCCGTCGTATAACGAGGCCAGTCGAAGCCGCGATGAGCAAGAAGCAAGAAAACCAAGCGCATACCATTCGCAGTGCACGGCGAGAGCCCAGCCATCCTAAAGACAACGAACCCGCTGAATAGACGCCGCCGCCGCCCAGACAAGCCGTCCACGCAACCATGTCCCTGCCTCCTCTCAACGACGCCACCACGCAAGAGGCTCAACCCTTTCCCCTTCCCCTCTCACTTCCCCTTTACACTTTCCCGTCCACAAATACACTTCGTGCACTGTACGTGCGTAACGATTTTGCTTTTTTCGGTTCGTACCATGCGGAGTGTACAACGGCTGCAGATCAACGCCTTGAATATGCATACACAAGGTGCCACAGCTACTTCTTGGCCATAGTTTGAAAACATGTCAAGGCACTCTATGACGACTCGAACAAATTAATGCTGCTGACTATTGCATGCAGTACGACACACTACTCTTTTGCAGTCTTCTTTATTGCTTAATTAAACATGTGTAATTAGCTAACTCTTAAAGCGGGGTGTACGAAGGTTGCAGATCAACGCCTTGAATATGCATACACAAGGCGCCACAGCTACTTCTTGGCCAGAGTTTGAAAACATGTGAACGCACTCTATGACGACTCGAACAAATTAATGTTGCTGACTATGGCATGCGGTACGACACACTACTCTTTCGTTGTCTTCTTTATTGCTTAATTAAACATGTGTAATTAGCTAACTCTTGAAGCGGAGTGTACGACGGCTGCAGATCGACGCCTTGAATATGCATACACAAGGTGCCACAGCTACTTCTTGGCCAGAGTTTGAAAGCTTGTCGACGCACTCTAATGACGACTCGAACAAATTAATGTTGCTGACTGCTGCACGCACAACGACACACTACTCTTTTGCAGTCTTCTTTATTGCTTAATTAAAAATGTGTAATTAGCTAACCCTTGAAACATCGAAGCTGCGCGAAAAACAAGTTCTATCAAGAAAGCTGTAGATGAGCTGGCAAAAGCGTCCGATTAGGCAGCTACATCCTCCCCCACACCCGGCACTATTCTCGATCTCCCGAAAATTAACAATTTCAATACAACAGGTAACTAGAAAGCCGAGCTTTGCCCTTCAATAGAATACGAATCCGTGTGTGCGTACGTGGGGAGGGGGGCGCACTTGACATAGCGCGCAGGACCATAAAGATGAGTGTGGGAACAGTTCCCTAACAGAGAGTGGGGGGGGGGGGGTGAAGAGTCATCACAGCGCTCATTTTCTTCCTAACAGATCAACTTATTGAGCAAACATGACATACCTCGCACTCTTAGCACACTATAGGAGGCGACCGACGAACCTCCCCCCCCCCCCCCCCCGACCGTGCGTGCGCCTACGACGATAACGACCTCTGCAACACGCAACACACACGAAACTAACCAGGTGTGCGTCGCTTCAAGCGCAGAGAATTGACGCGAACTACAACACGAGCTGCAATACGAACTTCGGGCAAACCATATTCGACGCCACGGGCGCAAACGGTTTACATGCAAGCGAAGAATCGCGCACACCTTTCGCTCCAATGCTCCGATCCCCAACCACGCGAAACGCATTGCACAAAATAGGGAGTTTTAAAATAGCGCACCGCGAGCCCTTGCGGTGCGGTCGCTGCCACTGCGCGTGCGTCGTAACGCGAGTCGGCGT
Source organism: Rhipicephalus microplus (assembly GCF_043290135.1). Classification (NCBI taxonomy): domain Eukaryota; kingdom Metazoa; phylum Arthropoda; class Arachnida; order Ixodida; family Ixodidae; genus Rhipicephalus; species Rhipicephalus microplus. Next base: position 28,604,927 of record NC_134706.1, on the reverse strand, counting down.
TCGCGGACCGCACGCAAAAAAAATCTGAAATTGCGTGCGGTAATGGCGGCCCGTATGTGGCCCGCAAGCGCTGGTTTCGAGGCTACGGTGTCGCTGCGATCGTGCGTTCCGGTTAGCAGCGGGGCAAACGCTAATAGAGAGTTTTAGTACTGCGTACGCTGCGTACGTGGCGGCGTTGCGTACGTAAGGACGCCACGGTCTGCGTAGTGCGCATGCGCAGACCGCAACGCGCACGTATCGCGTTACGTACGCAGCCGCTACGTACGCACGCATGAGATGCGTGCGTGCGTACGTATGAGGTGATCGCGCCGCTCTCGAACAAGTTCGCGACAGCGCGAGACCTCGTTTTGCAAAATGGCGGCATCGAAGGCAAGCACCGACCGGCTCTGTGGCTTAAAATATGCCCATAATCTGGCTAAAACACTTGGATTGGCTCACATTGGCTGTCAACAACAAGTGCTTCTATTTTGATCTACCAGATGGCGCAACACGCTTCACGCTCGTTACGTACGCGGCTACTACGGCGTACTAAAAGCCGATTAGTGGCAAAGGACGCCACGTAACGCAAGGCGCTTGCGTGATGCGTACGTAGCACCATTCCGCAGTACTAAAACTCTCCAATGGCGGCCCGCATGTGGCCCGCAAGCGCTGGTTTCGAGGCTACGGTGTCGCTGCGATCGTGCGTTGCGGTTAGCAGCAGGGGCAAACGCTATTCTAAAACGTATGTGGCGCCCGCTACGCCCGCAGCGCTTGCAAACGGTATTCTAAGACTCCCTATTATGTAGTACACGCCACGATAATCTCTCGCCGGGTCACTGCGGTTGGCCATGCAAACGTGAGATCGTTCTGGTCGCGGAGTACGTTCACGCGGGCAAAGGCTCGAGATGCGGCTTGGCTTCGGCTTAGCCTCGCGATGTTGGGATCACGTGAGGCATGACTCCCAGTATACACCGCGATCGTCGCGGTGACCCAATGGCTAAGAAACCCCGCTGTTTGGGTTGTGGGCGCGCCCGTACTGTGTGAAATCCGCGCGTGACCGTGACTGTGCGCGCACAGTAGAAGAGAGAGGGGGGAGCGGGATTACAAAGCAACATGCACGGACGAGTGCTTGCATAAGCAAGTAAGCACTGAAACGACGCGAGTTCAATTTGTTCACACAACGTTCTACGTTTTTTTTTTCTTTCTCGCGTTGAAAGACTGTTTTCTAGACGTCGCAGCACTGTGTTTAGACAAAAAAAAAATTTATTCACCGACAGTGGACATCGATTTCTTTTGTACAGTACATTTCAATAGAATAGAACCCGCACAGACACACAAAACTACTACAAAAACAAAAATATTTCCATACACATAGTTACTGCATATGTGATTTGGATATGCACAATAACACGTATGGACGTAACAATATGCACATTACATGATAAATAATAACCGCAAAATAAAACATGAATACGTATATTTTACGTATTTGCATGGCATTTCTACTTACACTGAACAGACATCAGCCTACCAAAACCAGTCAGGCCGAAAGATAAGTTTTACGCTTCTGTTACGGACGAACACAAAAGCGCTGCAGATCCACGATGTAATTGCTGATGAAGCTGGGCAGTGGGCATCGGATCGTCCGTCAATCGTGGCCTTCCTTTTTGTTCTCATTAACAGCATTTAATTTTGTCCTGAACATTTTGTTCTGTCATACACTTTGATTGATGAGTGGTTCAATCTCGGTGTTTTCACTGTGTTGTCGCCTTTTGTTTTGTTTTTTTAACCTTATGAGCACTCTGTACTCTCTGCAGCCGGTGTTGCGCGCAAATGCTTCGCACCTGCGCTTATACTAGGGAAAACGACGAGCCACGACGGCAACGGTTTTCGTGCGACTCTAAAGGTGCTGCGCTGCTAAGAGATTGGGCAGAGAGAGAGAGACAGATCTCTGCAGCCACACTATACGATTTCGTTTTACGTCGTGACGTCACAACGCCGCAGAAGGCGGTAGCAGGACGTCGCGATGTTTTGGCCTCTGGTCTATAGTATTCACCGTCAGATAATACATTACTGAGCGTTTACGTCCCAAAACCGCGACAAGGTTATAAGAGAACGCCGTAATGGAGGGTTCTGGAAATTTCGACCACCTGGTTCTTCGACGTGCAACTAAATCCAAGTAAACAGAACCTCCATGGAGCACATATCCGCCATCTATATACGACGGCCGCCGTTGTTGGGATTCGATCCCGCGAGGTTTGAATTAGCAATCGTGTACCATAATCCCAAAACCACCATGGCATGTCAGTTATTCGCAATCATTGATTGATATGTGGGGTTTAACGTCCCCAAACCACTATATGATTATGAGAGACGCCGTAGTGGAGGGCTCCGGAAATTTCGACCACCTGGGGTTCTTCAACGTGCACCCAAATCTGAGCACGCGGGCCTACACCGTATACCATCAGTTGACCTTTTAGATCGGGAGATTGCTTTTCTGCTTGGCTGGTAGATAGAATGGTGGCGCCACCGTGCACGGATACATAGGTTGGCGTTTAGTGGAAATAAAATGTGTTGAAGCAAGCGCATTGTCCTGTCGTCTCTCTCGCGTCTTTGTCTGTTAGCGATCGATATGTCGTCCAGTTCCGTTTACCAACACGGCCCAAAAAAATGACATAGCATTTTCGCCTGCATCGAAAATGCAGCTGCCGCAACCAGGATTCAATACCGCGACCTGCGAATCAGCAGCCGAGTGGCTTAGCCACTAGGCCACCGCGGCGGGGCAATGAGTTTTACGGAAAACCCACAAAGTGGCGGAAGGGTTAAGAAAGAGATTGAAGACAACCGCCCGATTTTGCACGAAGCCAAATGGGAATCCGCACGGATTTCCTAGTAAGTCGTGCTACATCTGGTGTCACGGCTGTGTTCAATCCCTTTCTTAACGTATACAATAAGGACACAAACAACAATTCGGGAAGTTGACATGGCTCTCGGCCAAGTTTGCAGAGTGCCCGTGACAAATTCGGCCCCTTCCTCAGGGGGGTGACTGTGTTGGTCATGGAAGTGTCGCCGCGTCTTCTTTTCTCACAACGGCTTCGGTTTTTTCTTTTTCCTCACGTTTTGGAGGCCACGAACGTACCTGAGGGCATTGTTCCTACCGCGAGCGGTTCGCGTATGCAGGTGCGAGGTGAATGTGCCAATCCTTGAGCACGATCTGTAAGGAGACATAATGATGTCCCCTAATGTGAAGCTGTGAATTAACACGTCGTGTAAGCTAATTACCAGGTGAAGACATATAATAACATGTCTAGACCACTTAGTCAACAATCACATGTACGTATCCACATGACGACGTGAAAAATGAGCGTAACATACATAACCTTCAAGAAGGGAGTAGTCAACAACCACACAAATATGCGTTGTGACGTTAAAACAAAACAAAGCTTAGTATACATTTACGTTTGCTTATATACTTTCATGAAGAAAGATGGCGACAAAGAAGTTATGCGTACAGTACACACACATATCATAGAGTGTGCACGATCTGGCCTTCTGTCGAATTGGGTGTCCCTTTCCATGGGCCCCCGCCGGGAGAAAAACCAGGAAGGCACCTTCGGCACCGAGGAAAGACCTCATTAGCATATATACGTGATTCCGCTGCACGTACGATACCAGTGTACTACAAGGAGCAACCGGGCGGGGACATCGACGACGCATAGCGATGAAAGAAAAAAGACGCTTCAAGCAGCAAACATAAAAAAGAGCAAAAATAAAAAACCAAACACCGCGGGTTATGCGATGCGAGGAACATTCAACTCACAGCTAGACATGGAGCGGCAGCAACGACAGACACCTTCTGCGGTACATGCCATTGCTCGACACGGGTGAAGAAGTTGGCCCTCGTCCACGGACACGTACTTGGCGAGGGTGGTGGGGACGCCTCATTCGAATACGCGGACCGAGTGCAGCAGTGTGAAGAAGAAGAAAAGATAAGCCTGTGCATACATTTATATCCGGCATGGCCGTGACACTGGGACGACTCCGGAGGGGACATGCGCGGCGCAAGACTTCCTGTTCCGGTTTATGTAAACGGGCTGGTGTACGTGTATATTGTCAACGAAATCTCTCTGGGCGCCGCCATAATATTCGCTGGACTGCTAATATGCGTTACCCACCTCCCCCTCTTCCACACCAAAGAAAAAGAAAGGTATTTCAGCTCAGCAGCCGGGACCTCTAGCCACCCTAGCACTATATGGGTGGACGTATCGGTAACTGTTTACCAATGTCGGCTAGATAATAGCTAATGTTGGTCATCACTACCTAATTTTATCGAGTTGTTGGCTGTATAACGGATATCTATTTGCCTAAGTTGCCTAAATGATCCTTAGCAATGACAAATTTTGTCTGACCGTAGTATATTCTAGGTCACTTCAACTGTAGTGTTTGCCACGGCTATAGCCGATGGCTTACGTTGGATAAATAACGACCTATGTTGGCTTGTACTAATGTTGCATAACGGTTACAGCTAATGTCAGCTCACCACTACTCCAACGGCAACGCCGTCTTGATTCGATCTCGGAGCAATTAATGAGTCCACTTTCTTGTCAATGTCCTGCATACAAACTCCAACGATCGTGACGCAATTAGCGATAACAGGCATGCAATACGGGTCGTGGGAAACTCTCGCACTCAAATAACAAGACATCACGCGCGCACGCGCAGTAGGTTCGACCCGCGGCTGATAAGAAGGGTCGAGAGGAACCAGCTCTGATTGCCCAAGCATAACCCGCGGGTACCGGATGCGACCGGTTTCCAGAGCAGGACGTTTTGATACAAACGAATTCTTACACGTGCCACTACTGGTATAGAACTGCCTCGCACGTACGAGATGGCAACAAAAGATTAAAGAAAAATAAAAAAACCGAACGCAGATGATACAAATTGTGTACGTCCCGTTTGCTTCTGGCAGCTTTGGATTCAAACGAAATGAAACAAAGAACAACATCGTCTCAAACGCTGTTCTTATTGTTGTACCGGTCGAACTTGCACGGAGAGTCGTGCACAGAACACGTATGCCGTTGCCTGGTACCTACAAGCAACCAAACAAAAACACCTGAATAAAAGAATTACGCTGAGATCTTCGAGTTGAAAAAACAAGAACAGAAAACTGATAGACAAATATATCTGCACGGAAGGGTGTCGTTGAGATTTAAAAGTTTGTTTTCACTTATTCCTATTTCGCTGTAATTTATAAGGTTTGCCTCACGGCGGAAAGGTTCCGGATGATAAGACAAGATATTCAGCTGGGACTTTCCCACGCACCGTTTATGCGACGTGCTTTACTTACTAAACGACGCACGTGGGGGAATTCCACGAGGCGAACATCGAAGACACGAATATCGAACGGTACCTTTGCTTACATGTTAACCGGTTCGTAACAGGAAGTTTATACTTCGTTAGAGTGTGATAAGCAACTCAGCGAATACCACCCGAATGCGTACGTTGATCGCTTCGCGAAGATTACCTGTCAAGTCACGTGACTAAGTATGACGTCACACGACTATGTAGCACTTATGATACACTAAAAGTCAACAGACACTACAGAGGGAATCGGTAAAACCTTCAAAAACAAGATTGTAAGTACAAAGAAGCAGCACAATGTTTCTTATATGCAATAATTGTTGGGCACACCATAGCACGAATTTACGGCTGATATATACGCACTAGGTGTTGATTAATTGGTAATAGATTTATTGATTGATTGATTGATTGGGTTTAACGTCCCAAAACCACCACAGACGCCGTGGTGGAGGGCTCCGGAAATTTCGGCCACCTGGGGTTTTTTAACATGCACCCAAATCTGAGCACACGGGCCTACAGCATTTCCGCCTCCATCGAAAATGAGGCCGCCGCCGCCGGAATTCGATTCCGCGACCTGCGGGTTGTTATGCCTTAAGGGCAAGTCTATGTCACAATTAACGAAATTGTCCGTTAATTTGGTTGCATCTAACGAAGAAATGAGTTCCTCGAAAAATTCAGCAAGCTGCGCACTATAGTGGTGCACGCCAAGGTTGAAGCAATTGCGGAGGTAGCCGGGAGCCATCTTTTTTTGTCTCCGCTTTTTCTCTTTTTTTTCTTTATTTCTTCCTATTTTCCCCCTTTTTCCTTTCCTTCTGTTTCTCGCTTACTTCCTCTTTTTTTTTTCTATTCTTAAGCGCGGTTTCACCCACGTTGCACCAAGTGACGGTGACAGCGTACAACAGCATACTAAATCTTGGCACCCTTTAGTGTTTTGTACTTCAAATCTTGTAATTCACTTGTTTTTCGTGTACAGAACACGCTGCACTTTAAACTGTATGTATGTGTGCATGTATCCATGAATGTGTGCATGTGTGTATACATGTGTGTATACATGTGTGTATACATGTATGCATGTATGTATGTATGTACGTATGTATGTATGTATGTATGTATGTATGTATGTATGTATGTATGTATGCATGTATGCATGTATGTATGCATGCATGTAGTTTAAAAACGCAACGTAAATTTATGTATTCACCTCCCTACGAAACAGCCGTACAACAGAAGTTACTATGCAGATCTCACCGACGTGACGCTGCTAAAATTACTGCACAAAAACTAGAGGAAAAAAGATTGACCCATACACCCCACTAAGTCGGATATGATTCACTCCCTTGACCACACGGAGTTAGAATGCGTTACAGAACAGCGCAAGATGCGTATAGATGCGCAACTTGCTCTGTGGCCCGAAAGGGGGCGCCGCACATCGACCACATGCACGCGCATGCGCACAACGACGCTGCGTCCATTATGCAGTTTTAGTAGAGCGTGAGCACGGCTGATACAGTATACGTGACCAGGGCTAAGAGCGAGTGCGGAATATAAGTAATGCTAAGTGCGGATGATAAAGGCAAAAAACGAACTCAAGAGCAGTCGGTACACGTGGACCGCGCCGTGCATTCGAGCGCGCTTCGAAAGGACAAAAGATGAGCCTCGAAAAAAAAAGCCTCCGTGACTCTGGCATACGTATACACATATCGCCGTATTATACACGACTCTTCGGCAACCCAGCCACTGTCTCACTAGGCACCTACATATATACATTATATATATATATATATATATATATATATATATATATATATATATATATATATATATATATATATATATATATATATATATATATTAAGAGCCGATCGGTCTCCGATCGAGACGTTTTCTAAAAAAAATTTAGACGTGGGCAAGTAATACGGCCTCTACCAACCGGTGTATGCTGCAACCATTTGGGGCAAGATACGTAAGCTGCGCGGTTACCACGGTAACCACTGCGTAATACTCGCGCGTTCCCCTCGGAGCGTGTGTAAACGTCGAAACGACGCTGCGTCGTTTACCGGAACGGCCTCTGTGTGACCAGATGGCTGGTGTACGTTCGTTTACGCTGAAGCCAGATGGGAATAGCAACGAATAAAAGCGTCATGAAATAGAACAAAGCAAAAGGGCAGCAAGCTGCGAGACTAACGGTCTGCATCGTTCCGTCATCGAACGTACAGGGGGGCAAGCTGAATACACAGAGCTACTGCGCCGTCGGATGCATAGGCAGCAGCGGATGAGCATTTGGCTTGAACAGCTGAAGCGCAAAAAAAAAGGGGGGGTAACAACGGACTAAGGGAAACAACGAGGACAAGCGTTTTTTTCGATGTTACCTTTTTTGCGCTTCATATGTTTAAAACATGGAATACCAACTAGCCCGTTCCCACACCTTGCTTGCATTTGGGTCGGGAATTCACGAGCTCACTATCGACCCTAAGTTGTTGAAGAGAGATGGACTAAATTGCAATGCTGAAGGTGGCATAGGTTTCTTAATTATGTGATAGATAAGTGGTATTGGGTATAAATTTCGCGTCTTAATGTACTCAAGTGTATGTCGGCACAATTAAACATAACTAAGCATGATAAGACAGACAAACAGACAGACAGACGTACAGACGGATAGAGAGACAGACAGACAGACAGACAGACAGACGTACAGACAGACAGACGGACGGACAGACGTACAGACAGACAGACAGACGGATGGACAGACGTACAGAGAGACAGACAGACATACGGACAGACGGACAGAGAGACAGACAGACAGACGGACAGAGAGACAGACAGACGGGCGGACAGACGGGCGGACAGACAGACGGACAGAGAGACAGACAGACAGAGAGAGAAAGACAGACAGACAGACAGAGACAGACAAACACATAAAAGAAATAACATGGATCATGGTCACAATGTATGTAATCAAATGACAGAATACCTCACGCCTTCTCATTCAGCCGGGACCAAACCAGCGGTCTTCGAATATCAGAATAATCAGAACTAACAGACAATAAGAATAGACACATTTGGAGATCGCAGCTTCGGTCCCTTGCTTGCGTTTGTAAATGATATCTTTTCGTCTACTTTTTCTTTCTTCACATTTACATTACTATCGCCTCTAATAAAATCCCCCAAACTTTCCTTGACAGCATTGTCTGTTATTCTTATTAATAGCATCTTATATAGACTCTCATATAAATCTCAGAGGCAATTTATTAAGTGAAATGCCACGAAATTCTGGGCATTTCTGCGCGTGTCACTGAATTCCATGGAATGTCATATGCTTCCTGCGTCAGTGAACGCCATAGAACGCCGGACGCCAATCCCTGTAATGTATTGTATTATTATACGCGATATCCTGGACCACAGAATGTCAAAATATGCTATACGTACCCTTCACTCACAGAGAATGTCATAAATTACCAGACGATTCCGCACGTGCCATAGAAGCTACAGAACGCCAGAAGCTTTCTGCGTCACTAAACGACATATAATGCCAAATGCCATTTTTGTGATCGCATTTCACAAGACTTTGTCATGTTCTATTGACTGCCACAATGTGTCGGAACCTTCCCTTATAAGGAATCTTATAAAATACCAGACACTTACGCGCCTGTTACCGAATGCCACAGGATTTCAAACGCTTCCTGCGTCACTGAGAGGAACAGAATGCCGGACGCCGCCATTATTGATCGAAATAACGATCAATAATGCCGAAGTCAGACTTGGACACTCTTCCTGAGCTACAGACTGTTTCGAACCATGCCGCAGTGGTATAAGGTACTCGGCTGCTGACCCGAGGTCATGGGATCGAATCCTGGATGCATTTCCGATGGAGGCGGGAATAGTGTACGCCCGTGTGCTCAGATTCGAGCGCACGTTAAAGAACCCCAGGTGGTCCAAAAACTCCGGAGCCCTCCACTACGGCGTCTCTCATAATCATATCGTGGTTTTGAGACGTTCACATACCGATCAATCAACAGACTGTTTCGAAATTTGACGCCCTTTCTTCATATAGCGTTCCTGCACGAGTCACCGAATTGTCATGGAAGGCCACACGTTTCCTGTACGTTTGCATCATCGAATAGGCACCCGACAGTGAACCAGAGGGCGCAACGAAGCTCTTTGGGCTAAGGTCTCTAGATGGAAACTTGTTTCATCTAGGGACCTTACTTTGGGCCGCCTCAGCATTGTTGGTACCGACCGCCAGGGATACTAAGAAAATGGGAACGCTCGCTGAACACAGTGACACGCTGAAGTGTCAGTGCCCTTTTTGGTACGTTTGCAAAGAACGCTTCCTGGGCGCTTACATAATCAGCCGTGACCGCTTGCTCACAACTAAAAAAGAGAATGATATGCACGTGCAAGTTCGGTTTTGCTGCGTCATGCTCGCTAGGCTACGCATTGGAAGACTCAGTTTTGCTGCGCCTATACTCGCTATAGGATGTGTGTTCTGGCGCTACCATCAGAAGTGTGGCAGCTTAAGCTGGTTGGTACGGCATGACGATAGTTATAGCGCGAAAACAAAACGACGACACAGAGACAAGAAGAAGGACTAGTTGGTATGGCATGACGATAGTTATAGCGCGAAAACACTGAGTGTCTTTCGTGTCCTTCTTGTCTCTGTGTCGTCGTTTCGTTTTCGCGCTATAAATATCGTCAGGCTACCATCAGATGTCGTAAGCTGCATTGCCGGGTGTCTATAGAGCAGAACGCTATAGACGCAGTCCCTGTCACCGAATTCCGTACACAATGCCAGACGTGCACCCCGGTAGTCGAGTGCGCAAAAACCCCTCCCCGGCAGTGCTCACGGGGTCGACATATGCAACCGGGTTAACGCACACACAGAGAGCACATGTACGTGCGTACCGCGACGAATGCAATCTACGTAACCCCAGCTGGGATCGAATGACACGCGTACTGCGCCGACACGGTCGACGCAGGTAGGCGGGTCGATTTCCGGCGTGAAAGGCAATCGAGGAAAGTTGGCCAGGTATAAAGCCGACAGACCGACACGGTAGCACGGGTACGAAAGCAATGCTATAGTTGACAGTTTTGTTGTCTGTAAGTTGCAGTGGCGTAAATCCATAAAGACCATAAGGGGGGGACGGAACACGCACCTTTTAATGGCAGCCATTTCATATTTATAGATATGCTTTATTTTGAATATCATATATATTATATATATATATATATATATATATATATATATATATATATATATAAAAATATATATATATATATATATATATATATATATATATATATATAGACTTCGAGAATAGTGCAGTATAGGAAACAAAACAATAAAATATTTATTTAATCCTAACAGCTTCGGCTGGAGGACCAGCCTTCTTCGGAGGATGTAAGTGAAATGGATATATATATATATATATATATATATATATATATATATATATATATATATATATATATATATATATATAGAGAGAGAGAGAGAGAGAGAGAGAGAGAGAGGGAGGGAGAGAGGTTTATGGAATGCAGTGACAAATAATAATAATAATAATACTAATAACGAGCATAAATATCGACATCTGATCAGGAGAACTAGCACTGAGTATCCGACAGCACACCAGTACATATAAGGGCCACCACACAGTGAAGTTATTTTCTGATAAGAACTCGTAGGAAGGCGCTATATAGCATTTTTGCAGCTGCATCATTTGTGTTAGAAGATGCACTGAAAAAGCGGTAGCACTGTTTGTGCTAACGCACAATGGTATTGCCCCTACCCTGTCCACTGGCTAAAAAGTACTTCACATTCCATAGTTTGTTTTTAAAGAAAGTGCGTTCTCCTCGACTGCCAAGAAATTCTAATGGGACATTAAGAGGACAGATCTCGAGGGGATGGTGTGGGGGCACTTGCAAAATTAAGGTATCCCTCCCAGCCTGAAGACAGGAAATAAAAGGTCCTGACCCCCACCCCCACCCCCTAATGATTTATACGCCACTAACCAGCCTGAACACAGGGAATAGAAGGTCCTGATTTCCTCCTGCCGCCCAATGATTTATACATAGGGTATCCCTCCCAGCCTGAACACAGGAAATAAAAGGTCCTGACCCCGCTCTCCCCCACCCCCTAATGATTTATACGCCACTAACCAGCCTGAACACAGGGAATAGAAGGTCCTGATTTCCTCCTGCCACCCAATGATTTATACATAGGGTATCCCTCCCAGCCTGAACACAGGAAATAAAAGGTCCTGACCCCCACCCCCACCCCCTAATGATTTATACGCCACTAACCAGCCTGAACACAGGGAATAGAAGGTCCTGATTTCCTCCTGCCGCCCAATGATTTATACATAGGGTATCCCTCCCAGCCTGAACACAGGAAATAAAAGGTCCTGACCCCCACCCCCACCCCCTAATGATTTATACGCCACTAACCAGCCTGAACACAGGGAATAGAAGGTCCTGATTTCCTCCTGCCGCCCAATGATTTATACATAGGGTATCCCTCCCAGCCTGAACACAGGAAATAAAAGGTCCTGACCCCGCTCTCCCCCACCCCCTAATGGTTTATACGTCACTAACGAATTGCCAGCCCGCAGACGAAGGAAGCATACACACACACACACACGAAATGCAGACACACTCACGCTAATCGCGATCAATTAACCCAACAACTTAAATGAGATTAAATGGAAAAAAGAAAGTATAAGGCAGATTTGCAGTATGGGGCGCCAAGTCTGAAAGAACTGCGGAGCTGGGCAGCCTTCTTTGTTTTTTTTTTCAGTTTTCTCTTTCTATTTATTTGTTTATTTATTTATTTCATTTAAGTATACTGCAGACCTTCTCGGTCCAAGCAGGAGTGGTACATAGGATATACAAACAATGATGTCACGTACAGAAAGGCACCGACACAATCCAAGAAAAGAAAAAAAACTATTGAATTCCAAGTAGCCAAAACAACAGTGTCATAATGCAACGTTCAGAATCATGCTAAAAAGACAAACCAGTCAAAGGGAAAGAAACTGCTCACAATAAATCCCTATTCGTACATTTGCGTCTATTGTTCAAAACTTATAGTTTTAATCTTTTCAATAAAGGATTCTACGGTGTCACAGTTCACAGCTATTAATGGAAGTTGATTCCAATATGCAATTGATGACGGAAAAACAAAGTTTTTGTGAATGTTGTTGTGACTTGTGGGCAGTCGTATTGTCTTGTTGTGGTTAGTTTTCGTGGAATGCCTGAGAGGTTCAAGAAGATAGTCTGATCTGGATATTGTATATTTGCCATGATAAAGAAGATACAGGAATTTAAGTTTAGAATGTATTCTCCGTTCGGAAAGGCAATGAAGTTCGGCTCTTTTACGCAGATTAGTAACACTGGTATACCTGGAGTAATCGGAAAACACAAATCGAACTGCTAAGTTTTGCACTCGCTCAATTTTACTAATGAGAAATTTATGATGTGGACTCCAAATTATATCGGCGTATTCTAGAGCTGGTCTAATCAGGGTCTTATAGGCGGTTAGCTTTACTGCAAGGGGAGTGTTACGGAGTTTTCTCTTTAGGAAGCCCAATTTACTTTGCTTTCAAACAAATAGCAGTAATATGTGGATCCCAATTAAGGTTGGATGTTAATGTAACTCCCAAATATTTAACTTGATCGCTTTTAGTAATTTCTAAATTGTCTATTGTATAAGCTTTCCTCTTCCCTTTATATTTCTCTTTCTGTTTCTATTTTCCCCCTTTTTATCTTTCTATTTTGCGCTTCCATCCTTTCTTTCCCTATTTTCATGCGTGGTTTTGCCTGCGTCACGACAAGCGAGGACAGAATAAGCGACAGTCCTCGGGCACCGAACGTTTTCCGGAATGCCAAGGCCGTGCTCCAAGCGGCGAAGTCGCTACACGCGTTTCCATCTCGGAGGCTTCTGTCCTGGCAAGACAGCTTGTTCCGGCCCCTACCGAACTGGTAGAGGTCAGCACAGGAACGTGCAAAAGGCGGATTAACTTGACGTTGAGGCCTAAGTTACAGCTTTTCCAATATGCATGTAAGTCTTGGACACGTAGGAGTGTATATATATATATATATATATATATATATATATATGTCCCCAGGTGTGAACAAGTTTGGACGAAGACGTCCTTGTGACGTGCCAATCCCGCCTAGGTCATTTAATACACTAGAAGTGTATCGGAAGAAGCCCTGCCAAAAACGTCGACCTCCAAAAATGGGAGGTGCAGTATTGGCGGGAAAAGGCTGACACAAGGTGGCGGGTTGCCGGAGAGACGAGACTGCCGACACGCGGCGCTGATGTTCACGAGCACGTCGATGTCGAGAGTGCCAGCACATTCCATTTTGCAAAGCAGGGGTGGCCGGCGGAAAGCACACCAACAAGCAGCTTTTTTTTTTCTGGGCAACTGCGATAACGGCAAGGTCACTCGCAATATAAACAAACAAATGAAAAAAAATATGGGATATTGCGTGAATAGCCACCATTCTTACACCGTGATAGCCACATGTTTCGATAAGCGAGGAACAAGTATCTTTAAGATGACGGCTTGCGGACGGGCCAACAACAAGAAGGGCTGCTTTGCGCCGGCCACCCCTGCCTTGGAAATAGAACGTTCTTGGCTATCTTGCTATCGACGTGCTGGTAAACGACATCGCCGCGTGCTGCTATTCGGCGGCTCCAGCCACCTTTCACTTGTGATGATTTTTTTTTTTGCCTAAAACTGTTCATCGAAAAGTTGGACTATTCCGAAAGACACCGCAAAGTCAGAAAAAAAAAAAAACAGTGGGGAAGGTCTTGGGTGGGGGAGGGCATAGAGTTTCTCAGAATCATACCTCGGGGGAAATCTGGCGCTAGTGAGCTGCTGGATGCAAGGGAATGACGGGATACGTGAGCTTCAAACTTGACTCGGATTTTTATGCCTCAAAGACGCGTCTGGCTTCACGTTAAAATGACCGATTTCTTACTAAAAAAAATCACGTACTAAGCTATTCATTTTTGTCATTACGCAAAAACATGTATTTAGCACTAAAACCTTCTACGTTGAATTACAATTTTCCGAAGCGTAAGTAGTAACCAGCGGCCGCTAAACTTGGCGGGCAGACGACAAGCAAGCGTTCCGTCCGCCATTTTTATGTCGTCTGCTTCTTTATTTCACCGTCTAGTTGCGGTATCCAAGGTAAGTGGACTTTTATTTTGAAATGTAATACGCGTGAATAAGATCCGCCTATAAATGTTCTATTTTATAAAGCTTTATCTACGCAGTCGTATTCGCTTTGGAGCCGAAGCCTCGCTCAACACCAGTCAGAACAAGCCTCGCAGACACATATTCACCTTTTCATAAACGCCTCCCTGGGCGCCGCCATAGCCCTCCTTGGGCTGTGCAAATTGGTGCGTCCCCTGGAAAATGCACTGACAACGCTGCGCCCTTAGTCTTTGTACTCCCGCGCACAGCCCATCATGGCGGTGTTTTTTTTTCCTTCCTGTGAAATATCGTCATTCCCAGAGCTCCAACATCGCCCCTTAAGAAATTCGCATATACGGTGGCGCCACACTTCTCTCTATAGGTATTTGTGAAAAATCGAACTCCTCTGCAACAGAGGTGCTCAATAAAGCGCTGACTCATGACGCGACACTGCTCATGGAAAAGTTTTTTTTTTACAAGACGTCCTTCCCAAGCTCAAAAGCCGCGACACGAACGAGACAAGCACGAAGACATGCAAACGCGGTGGTGGTGACAAAAAAAAAAAAAAAACACGCCACAGGAATGCGACCACTCGAGAAACCAGCGGTAAACGAAAGCGTCTGCGAGGATGTACGCAACCTAAGCGCGCCTCGGTGAATTAGCGCGTGCTCACGCCGTAACCACATGTGTTGCAGATGGCTCGCACAGCTGACGTCATCATTTTCCCTCCCGTTTGAAATGCTACGCAGTGTTGTTCGAAAAGCCAAGCTGCTGCCGAAGAGGATGGCCTTTTAGAATACATTTTCATCCGCATGCGCCCACTTTAGAGAACAGGTAGTCACCACGTATATTGAACGTTACTGGAAGCAAGACGCGGAAACATATATCTTCGCTTGGCTTCTAAAAAGCTTGAACTCCTGCCTGCGGGCTAGGATGTCGTTCCCGTAAATCAAATGCTCACGCGCAATTTGCCTATGAATAGGTGAAATCGCCATGCGAGCGTCAGCGCAAATAGAAACCGCCTCGGTAATGGTCCCAATGACGTCCACAGAGATACGTCTTAAAGACGTCTAAGTGCAGACGTCAACTAAAGAAGCAGGCGATGCGGCCTGTACAGTGGGCTGTCACTTTACGCGCGTATATCTGGGTCATGGACAACGCGTCATACATCGTATGTACGAAGACAGGGACCAAGAAAATAAAAAAAAGGTGGTGTACGTATCCGACTATGCAGGGCACACGGAGGGAAAAAAAAAACACACCACGTGCGCCACACGACTGATCGTACATTTACGACCAACTTTCCTCAATCTTCAAACGGTCCGATGTTGATGACATATCGGACAAGAGCAGTTCCTATTTACGATAATATAGCCCCAATCGACACTACAGCCGTGATCTGCACTTCTTCGAGCGCTGAATACGCTAGACAAGAGCACGTTCGTGTGGAACTTCGTTATTTGTCTCACTTTTGTTTTTTTGCGTGCGCGCCCTGCATGAAGCAACAAAGCACAAAAGAAAGATTACTTTCCCAGACAGCTCATGTACGTACAAGCGTACGTCATGCAGGTGGTGCGGTGACTCAGCGGAAACAACATTCGCTATGGAAACGACAGAAACAGAAAGCAGCTGCTACACAACAAAACAAAATTGGGAAACGCCTGGCGCAACCGTTGCCGTGGCAACAGAGAGCCGTAATGAAACGCTGCACGAGGTTCAAGCGTCGGTTGACGACGAGCTATATATATACACTGACTAAAAGGAAGTAAAGGATGACGGCTTTTGCTATCGACTCGTGCCAGCTTTTTTGTATATAATGTCTCGAAATTTTCACTGATATCGCTTAAAGTGAGCCGATAACTAAATACCTTCGATTGTCCGCCATGTCGCACGTTAAAGAACCCCAGGTGGTCGAAATTTCCGGAGCCCTCCACTACGGCGTCTCTCATAATCATATGGTGGTTTTGGGACGTTAAACCCCACAAATCAATCGATTGTCCGCCATGTGAACGAAGCAAAACAATTCGAAACGTACGAACACACGCAAAACCCCGAACCAATCGCGAAACGGAAGCGTTAAGAAAAACTCGTCCGACTTCCCTACTTCTGCTTTATCTTTTTAGGCGAGCAAAATAAAAAGAAAACCGTGCTTGCGCCTTCCAAAAGGCGCCAACGAAAGCGCGTCGACAGGCCGGGACGGGATGTCAGTGCATGAAACCGATTAACCTCAAGACCACGAGCGTGCACAACGCCAGGTCACGTGTGTACAGCGTAACCCCGCAAAGCTTCCACCATTTTGTTCCAGACGGAAAGACCGTGTAGTACGACCAACTGGTAGGTGTTCTGCGGTACGACGAAACTCGACGGCCAGGTGCGCAGCCAGGTCACCAGCCTGACGCGTGTAACCCCTCCCCCCCCCCCCTTACAATGTACTTTAAGGGTACAACAGTACACTACAGTGCGCAAGATTTTATACTACACCACATTCCTTCGCTAACACCAGTTCTTTCCAGGTGAAAAACACTACGTAGTACATCGTCCGCCCGCTATAAAATCACGGGAGTGCGCATTCACAATCACGCATGGGCCTGGAATGTGTTTATTTATTTATTTATTTTATTTAATAATACTGTCAACCCTCGCTTGAGGGTCATAACAGGGAGGGAGTACAGTATGAGTACAGACCGAACACCTAAAAAAAAAAACCCCCACTAAGCAATAAACACAGGAAAACAGAATGGGCAGTACTTCAACCATTACCAAAATAAGCATCAATTTCTCTGTCAAAAGTTTGTACATCGGTACTATTAATAACATGTTGGGGTAAAGAATTCCATTGTTTTATAGCATCCGGGAAAAATGACCACCGAAAGATGTCCGTGCGAGCGCGGAAAGGTTCAATGGGGGCATCATGATTCAATCTAGTGCTACGTTTTCCGGGAAGGCGTATGTACTCGTCTTTAGGTATTTTGAATATCCCTTGGATTATACGAAATAATGTTTTAAGTTTTTGCTTTCGTCTTCGAATTTCCAGTGATTCTAAATTGCATGAATTTAGCATATCAGTTACTGAATCCCGCTTTCTATATCTAGAGCACACAAACCGAGCTATCCCCCCTCCCCCACTACAGTGTACTGGAAGGGTACGGCAGTGGACACTGTACTATAGGTTATACTACACTGCCCCCCTCCCACCTCTGCGAACATTTTGTTCCCACGGAACTCGCGTTCCAGACGAAAAAAAAAAAAAAGCGACGTCGTCTGCTCGCCGTCGTCTGCTGCATGCCGCCGCTATCGTCATCAACGCCACCTACAGGTACGAGCTTTAGTTGCTAAACCGGTTAAATGCGTTGTTCAAGGGGGGAGAGGAGGCGCGCATCGATGGCACGGTGTCGCGCTTGCTGCACGCCGATGTTTAACACGCAAGAAAGAAAGAAAGAAAGAAAGAAAGAAAGAAAGAAAGAAAGAAAGAAAGTAAAGAAAGTAAAGAAAGAAAGAAAGAAAGAAAGAAAGAAGGAAAGAAAGAAAGAAAGAAAGAAAGAAAGAAAGAAAGAAAGAAAGAAAGAAAGAAAGAAAGAAAGAGAAAGGTGGCGGAAGCCCATCGTTTTGATACATCGGCGTGCGTAGCTTTTTACGCTGACGACGCGACGCAGTACGTGACGGAGGACCGTTTTCTAATCTTGTCAGGCTGCACACGACGCACGCCGGCGCCTCCTCCAGCAGAATGTCGCACTGTTGACGTGAACGACATGTGCCTTTAGTACGCACCATGACAGTGGTGTAGCAGGAATAATCAGAGGAAAAAAAAAAGGCAGACGACTCAATCGCATTGGTGTCGCGAATGAAAGAAATTCGCTTGCGATGACGTAACTCTAGTAACGTTGCAGTGCAGAGCCGAGAATACGCTACAGATCAGCGCTTTAAAGGGACACTAACGACAAATACTAAATCGATGCTGATTGCTGAAATAGCGGTCCAGAAACCTGGTAGTGCCACTTTTGTGCCAAGGAAGTGCCTATTTCACAATAAAATCACGTTTTAGTGGTCCGAATGGCGTTAGCGCACTTCAAGTCTCCCGCCTGATAGTGGCCGTCTCACGTCACTGTTGCCGTGCACAACGATGCCCGGCTTTACTGTGCGGCCGCCGACACCAGCAGCAGCAGACGTCGGCAGCAGAGCGAAAGTAGCAAGAGTCATAGCAGCAACAACATGGCCTCCGAGATGGTAGGCCTGCTTAGTTGGGCCCCGCCAGATGGCACGACCTGTCTCGTTTAACCATGCGAAAATTGAATTTTTGAACCACTCGCGCCCTACCCATACTAAAGTCCGGTGTTTCTTTTTTCCATGAATCGAACAGAAGCAAACAAGCAGCATTTCGTTGCGTCTCTTGATGCACAGAAGGTTCTTAATTTAATGCAGCTAGATCGATTCCTGATGATTAATTGTATAGGCGGTAAGTACGACGTCATCGGGATCTTTTTCCGAATTTCCTACTCGTGGCGCATGTGGTTCTCGTGCAGTTACCTTAATCTCTCGGTAGGTGTATATAGGTCGCTGCTGTCGATAATACTGCCAGTCACATTTCGAGATTTCGAAGCAAACGCGTTAGTCAGCCTTCTGTAACCTTGTCTAATGAATAGATAGACCTGCTTAATCAGGGATAAAATCGGCATTTACCGCACGTGCATGTGTGATGTCAAGGTATTTTTATGCTTTTATGTATTTACTAGTGTATTTGCCAATGAGCATACGCATATTTCCGTTATACGGCTATAAAAGCAATCTTTAATTCTAATCAAACTCAGTTGCAAAAGTACAGCATCGTTTGAGTCTGTTTCTTGCATGGTTCCGTCTTCTCTGCTCTTGTCAAATAATCACTGAAGCGAAACAATTTGTCTCGAATCCGCTAATCACTATATCACAATACCCAAAACCACCACGCCTGCCTCGAAAAAACGCGCGAAAAGAAAGCGCAGGTGGCGACGCCACCTTGATATTCCCGCACTAGTAGCCGTGACGTCATATATTTTAACGGCGTCTCCTAGGGCCTAAATCAGTAAAAATGAAGTACACTATCCTCTGATGGTGCCATATAGTTAACACACAAAGTTCCCTGAAAATTTCGTCGAGCCAACGCCGCCAATATACGAAATACGCAGCTTGAAATCCATGACGTCACTATCGAAGATTTCGGGCGGAAAACAAAGTAAAAATGTATGGCGATTTGATGATGATGATACGTGGGGTTTAACGTCCCAAAACCACCACATGATTATGAGAGACGCCGTAGTGGAGGGCTCCGGAAATTTCAACCACCTGGGGTTCTTTAACGTGCACCCAAATCTGAGCACACGGGCCTACAACATTTCCGCCTCTGTATGGCGATTTTCTCACCTGATAATGAACACGCGGTAAGAATCGAAGATTGGACGAGTTGCTGCATGATGAAATCGTAAGGTTGGTTATAGCGCACTTCCATTTGAGCGTCAAAAAACAGGCGGGGAAGAAGGGAAATACAGACGACGTTTACGAAGCTCTCTGTCGTCACCTTCAAAGCTTTTCAAAACCACCACCACCACCCGAATATGTCGTAAGTATCGCGTTAGACAGTTGCGCCGGTATGCCCGAACATACATGGTCAAAAAAAAAAAAAAGAGTCGCTCGAATTGTCGCTCCTGTTAGACATATTCCGCGTGCTTTCGTACGACTTCTGCGTATACGGTGCGTTCCTAAACGAAGCATCACGACTCGGCACGGCAGACGACCCCTCACAGCACAACACGAACGTCCCACATTTCTATACCGTCCCTCGTTCTCCGCTGCAGCGAGTTCGTGCATTTCCCAAATGCGCGAGCGACCGTACCGAGCGGAAATTACGGCATCTTCTCCTCCGTCTCTTGATACCGCTTCGACATTTTCACTTCGTAGAAACGCTACAAGTGATGTCTGTTATCACTTGTGAGCGGTGTAAATAGTCGAAATGAACGTGAGTCTCCGTTAGCATCTACACAGAACTGCTGACATTTATTTCGTTTTAGAGCTCTGCTCCAAGCGCTTCGCTTCTGCGT
The DNA here is from genome assembly GCF_043290135.1 of Rhipicephalus microplus. NCBI lineage: Eukaryota > Metazoa > Arthropoda > Arachnida > Ixodida > Ixodidae > Rhipicephalus > Rhipicephalus microplus. Next base: position 28,584,316 of record NC_134706.1, on the reverse strand, counting down.
TGAATAGCGTCGCAGCCGAAACATTGAAAAGCAACCTATAAGCATTAAAGATAAAGGTATAAGAACAACTACCCAAGTTCGCGTGGGATTTTAACCGTTGCCCTTCGCGTGGCAGTATTCTGCCACAGAGCTTAGCTGGAGGTGGAAACTCATTTACAAAAACACCATCACGTTCACCGAGTTAATATGGCGTGGCAGAAGAGTAAAAAAAAAAATACAACCTTGAATTCAAAGTCGGTGTCTAAGAAATCTTCAATAAAGAAAAAAAAAGTCTAAGAAATCTTACATAACATCGCTATTTCATAGAGGTGGAAGAGGAAGTGACGTCATGATCGAGTAATTAACTGAAATGCGTTTTGCCTGAGCTCGTTCGTGCCACATAGCGAGGGGGCACCAACCGTTGACTTGGTCGAGGACAGAATGACAGACCGCTGGGCGAACAACGGAACGTTTATCGAAACTTTCCCCGCATTTTTATAGCATTCGGTAGCGAATGCAACGCACACCGATTCCTAGATTGTTGGTTTGTGCGCATGATTTCCTTTTTTAACGGGAGGTGCGCTGATGATTGATTGTCCACTTTCGTCGACGACCACGGCTTCTAAAAATCTGGCACGTTTGCTTGTCATTGCTTCTTGCTAAGATCTTGATGTAATGAAGCTTGACTGTAAGCGCACGGTCAATAGTAATTAAACATGTGTGCGGTGCGGATGAACCCTTATTCGACGATAATGTGTCAAAAGAAATGTCGTCTGCTTGACGCAGACGACGCGCAGCAGACTTGAAAATATGCGTCCAACAAACCCAGTCACCAAGGCATTCTTAGTTTTAAGTATTTATACAAGTTCGTATCATGTAGTAACCCTGATAACAAAAGCAACGTGTATCAGATTACGTATGTATGAGAAATCTTCCAGCCGTTCAAACATCAAGCAGAAAAGTTAGTGCGCTGACAGCAGACGACACTTTCAAGGAATAAAATGTCAGAAAGTCAGTTTTTGATCAGTTCGCTTGCGTCATATAAAAAAGAAAATTCAATAAGAAGATTGTGTGCAAAAAGAGGATTGTCAGTTGCGACGACTCGTGCGTTAATTTTATTTAATTAACATGTCGAACAATTTTTAGATCAAATCATCTGCTTGACGGTGAAACAAGATGATCGTCTGCTTCGATGTGTCGCAGACAAAAACGTGCTAACAAAACGTCATTTCTTAATTTTAATGTTTTGAAAAGTTCACCTAGTTTTTGATAAAACACGTGAAACGTCGAACGCAAGCTCGTAAGCCGAAACACTTCAATTATATCTGTGGAATATTTTTGATAAATTAACATGCTCAAACAATAAAGGTAATAATGAAGATTGCGACTGCTCGAAGCAGACGAAACTAGACAACAAAATGTCAGTCCTTTTCTGAGTCCATATATGTAAACGACGTGAAACGTCAAAAGTAATGTTAGCGGCTGAAACACTTCAGTATGACTAAAAATATTTTGACAAACTCGTACGCTAGAATAATATGGGCGAAAAAAAAAAAAAGATCGACTGCTTGAAGCAGATAATGCGTAGCAGACGAAACTGGTTAGAAACTTTTATTTATTTATTTTTTAGGCGATGCGACGTATTTTCACGGGCTGCTCCGAAACGCACCAACGGCATGATAACCGCGATAATCTACACACCTGGGCACTATATCCAAGAACGTTGCGCAAAGACTAGAAGCTACTTTTTCAAGCAATTGGGCGAGCCAAAAACAGGCAGAGAAACAAATAATTAGCTAATATACGGAAAGAAAAGTCGTTTCTTACTGACCCTCGTCCAACGAGCAGGCGCAATGCGTCGAGGTGTCCGTAGTAGGCCGACCAGATCGTGGGCGTCATTCCGTCTTCGTCCGGAGTGTTGCAGTCCTTTCGAGTAGCCTCCCGCAGAAGATCCAGGTATCCGTCGCGCGCCGCGCGGTGGAACCTGTCGCGATCCATGACTGCGTAAACGCAAAACGGCTCACCACGACCGCCGAAGAACTACTGCAGTATCACCACAAAACCTCGAAGCCTGAAGGAGCAGGGTAACCCCCCCGCACACGGGCGGACCGAGCACGGCACAAGAGATCTTCAAACATGGGACGATCCAAGGAGCCGAAAACCACGCCGGTGCAAAACAAACCGGAGACGGGAGCTTCGAATCCAAGCGGCGCGCGATTAACACAGAGCAAAAACAAAAACGCCGGATGCTGGGAGCCGCACGAACGAACGACACACAATGCGTGCCCCGGAGGACAACGTTTTCGCTCACTTTGTAGAAGAAGAAAAAAGAAAAAAAGAACGCTCCAGCGCGGTGGGACGGGCCCTCTCGGGGCAAAACGACGGTTTGGGATGCTTGGATGCCGTGGCCTGGCCTCTGCCGCCGCCGACTACGAACTCGCTGCAACAGTTCACCGTTCCTTTCCAACAACTCCCGCCGCACACTCATACAAACACGCACGCACAACACAGGTGGTTGTTGATCCCTCCCCAGATGCTCCTCCCAGGGCGGCGAGCGAGTTCAATCTCTCACCCTCTTTTTCGCTCTCCTTCGCGCAAAACTCTGACGTCAGGACGCGCAGGAACCAATCGGGAGGCTCGAAAGTTCGCTCATCGCAGCAGCGGCGCTCATCGCAGCGTCCTCACTTGTTTCGGTTTTTGTTGCGTGCCTTTTTGGTTGATGTCGGTTTCCCCGGCAACGCATGGCGGCCGTGACGTATTTATGGCTTTTTGATAAACAAAAAGCACAGCCTTTGAGACTCGCAATCGTTAGGCGAAAAAAAGATTGTTGCAAGGAAGTGAGATATCTAAAATGCAAATTCAGACAACGCGATGTCAGTCATTTTAAAACGCACTGCGCGATCGACGGTCGTTGGCTCATTGAGAAATCTAATAGAATATAGCAATGATCAAAATAACCGAAACGTCGCGTCTAGAAGCGCCACCTCTGGGTCATTATTGAAAACGCTCAAAGCAGTTTGCAGATTTATGCATAGAGGGCGCGTGAATCGTATTTCAAATTTCAAATCGTATTTCAAAGCGAAAAGATTGCTCTGTATGGTGTGGTGGAAACTCACCTACGAGAGTTGGAAGAGCCACCAGTTGACCCCGAATGGCAGTGGGTGGGCTGCAATCGTACAGGGGATTGCCGCAAAGGAGGCGGCGCTGGTGTGCTGTGGCGCAGCAATACAGCCTGGATGCCAATGAAGGGTCCTTGTGCCGAGCACATTTGGGTTTCTGGGACTATTCTTGGTGAGCCAGTTCTCTTTGGTGTGGTGTATTTAACGGTGGCTAGTGGACCACATGACGGTAACGACAAAGTCCTACAGTGTATCATTGAAGATGTGAAACGGTGGGGTGCAGACCGCGAGGTGTTGTTGATGGGAGACTTTAACGGACACATCCCGGCCACTGACGGGTACTTGGATTACAATGGGAAGCTGTTGTTGCAATGTGCGGAGCAGCTCTCTTTGGAAATCGTTAACCTTCGCACTGACTGTGAGGGATGCTTCACATGGTGCGCTCGTACCAGCCGCTCTACCATAGACTATGCTCTGGTGACTGCAAAACTGGCCGCTCGCATAGCACAAGTGCATATTGATGAAGAGGGCCAGTTCAGCCTTGGAAGTGACCATAATCGCATACGGCTGTTGTTCTCTAAGGGCGGCTTTCGAACAGGCTGCATGTCACCTCCACCCAGGCGTGGCATGTACTTGCCGAGCAAGTCCGTGGAGAGGGTCGCCAAGGATTTTGAAAGTAGTCCTCAACGGCGGGAATCCCGCTCGTACAGTGAGTTCATGCGCGCACTGGACGCTGTAATGCGTACCCAGATGGTCCAGGAGAGGCCGGGACGCAGGCCACAGAACCCATGGTGGGACAAAGAAGTGGAGGTGGCGTGGAAGGAGCGCCGCCAAGCAAATCGGGAACATCGAAGATTTGTCAAAGGCCTTGACACTGAGGTATGTGCAGAGAAGTGGGCTGTGTATCTGGACCGTAAACACAAGGTACAGACCCTGATTCAGTGCAAGATAGCAGACTACAACCTTAGGCTGATCCAGTCCATCAGACAGGAAGGAAGATCTGCAGCACACAAATTTTGGACATACATTAGGTCCTTGGACAGAGCCGCCCCCCCGCCACCTCCTCTCATAGATGCGGCAACGGGGCAACCAGTCGGAGAGCCCTGTGAATACATTGCACAGCACTTCTCCCGGATTTTCGGGACCTCAGACTTGAATACAGACACCACCCTTAGTAAAGAGGAGGCAATCAGTCCTAATACCGAACGCCCCCCAAGCCAAACAGAACCACCCTGGGCCCTCTCAAGGTTCACAGTTGAACGGGCGTTGAAGCGGATTAGGGCTGGAACGGCCACTGGTCTGGACGGCATGCCAGCGCGCGTACTAAAGTGCTTGGGAGAAGACTCGAGGGAACAGCTCGCAGAGATCCTCACGGCCATCATCGAAGGCGAGCCCATCCCTAAAGAATGGCATGAAGGGAAGGTGATTCTTATCCCCAAAAGGGGCGGAGATGCGAGGAACATAGAGGACTACAGACCAATAACGGTCACCAGTGTTATGTATCGCTTGTTCGCGGGGGTCATCAAAGCATGGATGAGTGGCTGGGCGGAAACCAAGGGACTACTGACCGAGCTTCAGAATGGCTTCAGGCCAGGCAGACGTCTGGATGACAATCTGTTCGTCGTCACACAGTGTGCAGAAATAGCTCGCAGGGAAGGGAGAACGCTGTTGTGCTGCTTCCTCGATGTTGAAAAAGCGTACGATAGCGTGCCGCACGGTCCTCTCTTTGCATGCCTGTCTGACCTTGGACTGCCCCGGCTGCTAATCTCCACTATACAACGGTTGTACAGTGACAATGTAGTGAGTGTGCAGTTGGGTGCCATAACTACTGGCCCAATTCATGTAAATAAGGGTCTGAGGCAGGGCTGCCCACTGTCACCATTGCTGTACATTCTATACGCATCCAGAATAGAGCGGGCCTTGTTGAACTCCAACCTCGGATTCAGCATGCGTTTCAGCACAACTAGTGCTGAAGAGAACTTCCACCTGCCTGGTTTGGCATTTGCAGATGATCTGGTGGTTATGGCAGAGAGTAACCAGGAGTTGCAATCCCTCCTCGACATCTGCCAGACGGAACTCGCGAGTCTTGGACTTCGATTCAACACTAAGAAATCGGCGGTTGTCCGTCTAACTGGAGGGAGTACCGATGCAGCAGCGTTGACTTTAGGAGGAGAACTGCTGGCCACGCGCAACGATTACAGATACCTGGGCGTCACCCTGTGTGTGGATGCAGCAAAATATAGTCTACACGAGACTGTGATTCGACAGACTGCGTTGCAGGCTCAACGAATCCTTCGTCGCCGATGCCTATGGGGTTGCAACCGATTTCAGATGATCCGGGACCTGTGGAAGATGGTTCACGTGCCGGGCCTGACGTTTGGAAACGCGGTAGTGTGCATATCGCCAACGACACGGGAGTGGTTGGAGCGTCAGCAGAGAGAGGTCGGCCGTGCAGCGCTCGGTTGCCATTATCGAGTGGCCAACGAGGCGATTCAGGGAGACGTCGGATGGTCCAGCTTTGAAGCTCGGGAAGCCGCCAGCAAGATTGCCTATCGGGGTCGTCTCACGCTCATGCGACGCACTCGATGGGCGCGCCGCGTGTTCGAGTACCTTTCGGCAACATGCATGAGGACTGACTGGACACGACGACTCTACCAGCTGGAGAAGAAGTATGGCTTCTTTGCAGAAGCCAGTCCTATTGAAACAGCAGCCAAGTGGACGGTCGAGGTCCGCATGCGAGTCAGAGAAGCAGAAGAAACCCGATGGCGAGAAGCTATGGAGGCGAAGTCCACTCTCGAGTGCTACAGGAAACACCAGGACAGCATCTGTGGGTCGCGCCTCTATGACAATAGCATTGGCAGCAGCCTCCTGTTCGAGGCGAGAGCTGGGGCTCTTCGCACTCTGGAGTACCGCAGAAAGTTTGATGCCACTGTGGTCAGCAACCTGTGCAGAGTTTGCGGCGTAGCGAGTGAGACACAGGAGCATCTCGTCCTTCACTGCAGGAGTCTCCCAACTTCTCAGGTGGAGGGTGCAACCCTCCCACAGGCGCTCGGGTTTCAAAGGCTTGATGAAGATGGAAGCAGCGACAATGGGGGGGGACGGTACGCGGTCGCAGCCACGAAAAGGCGGCTTACTGAGTGGTGGGCAACTATACGGCGGACTTAGGACCTAGACCACTGTGTGCGCGTCTCTTGCCTGTGTCGTTCAAGAGTGTGGATCCTTTTCTTGGTCCTTTCTTTTTTCTCTGTGCTTTTTGTTTTTCTTTTCCCACCTTTCTTTTTGAGGCCAGGACACTGAGTGTGTTCCCCCGTTGCAAAGGGGCCGGCCGCCATCACATCATCATCATCATCATCATCATCATCAAATTAAGCTTACTAGGTTGCAAGCGTTACGGCACCTCCTAAAGAAGCACGACCGAAATTCCATGGCCTTGCGATTTCGCACAACAGTCGAGTCCGGCGAATCTTGAGACCAGCTTGCGACGATTTTGATTCTAGCATCACAAGTTTCGTTTTGTGATCTCTTCTTTACCGATTAGCGATACATTCTAAGTGACCGGCTATGTTTCACATATGTCAGCGTGCACCATAACGCGATCAGAACGAGTGAATTAGTGAAGTGCGTATACTTTAGTTAATGTTTACTGTGAATTTTCACAAATTAATGTGATCTCGGTTCCAAAGTACAATTCAAATACCCGTCTATGGGGTGCTTTTTTTTTTCTTTTTTGATAGAAATTTATTATGATTAACCGTATCACAAAACACCCTTGACAGCGATAACACAGAACAACAACAAAAGGCAGATAGTTGTAATAAACAGTTCATTTTTATTGCCCCCCTCTCTCTCTCTTCTGAAGACAAAGCGGAGGCACGCTCCCCTGGAGAAATGCTCTTCTTGAAAAACAGTGGCGAGGTTCCCGATGGCCAAACGAAAACCGCTCAATAAATAGGAAAATATTACACTCCTGTGGATGATACTGATGATGCAGGTTAGACCTAAAATGAACAAAACAAAAGAGGAAGATGAATCATTTGAAACGTACAGGGTCTACCGCATCTAAGGTTAACACACTACATTAGTATTCAAGCCAGTAAAAGCAGAAGTACAATGTTTGGTCCACTTCAGTGCAGCAATGTCCATTATGTGACGTCTAATCATGGTTTCGATAAACACAAACTCTCAGGCTCGCACGTACGCTTGCCTATGACTACTGGAAGGCAAAAGCAATCTTCTTTATTTTTGTTTCAGTTGATGTACACTCACACCAAGACATCGTGCAGGATGTGGAAGTGGTTGGCAAAGTATGATGCAGTGACCATAGAATGGTAAGGTCTCGAATTCGCCTAGACTTGAAGAAGGAATGACAGAAACTGATACGCAAGAAGCCAATCAATGAGCTAGCACTGAGAGGGAAAGTACAGGAATTCAGAGTCTCGCTTCAAAACAGGTACTCGGCTCTTAGTGAGGAAACCAACCTTAGCATAGATACAATGAATGGTAATATGACGAGTATCATTACGGAGTGTGCAGTGGAAGTTGGAGGCAGGGTAGTTAGACAGGACACTGGCAAGCTTTCCCAGGAAACGAAGAATCTCATTAAGAACTGCCAAATCATGAAAGTCTTAAGTAGAACAGACAAAATAGAACTGGCAGAGCTTTCGAAGATGACTAAGATACCTTTCGAAGCGTAAGGTATGCGATATAAAAAGGTATAACATGGAGATAATTGAACACGCCCTGAAAAATGGAGGTAGCATCAAAGCAGCGAAGAGGAAACTTGAAATGGGCAAAAATTGGATGTATGCACAAAGGGACACAGAAGGCAAAATAACTACCAATATAGATAGGATAGTTAAAATAGCAGAGGAGTTTTACAGAGATCTGTACAGTAGCCGGGACAACCACTACCTGAATACTATAAGAACTAGCTGTAACCCAGATGACACTCACCACTAATGAGAGAAGAAGTCAGAAAAGCTTTGGAGAGCATGCAAAGAGGCAAAGCTGCTGCTGAGGATCGGGTAACATCAGATCTGCTGAAAGATGGAGGACAAATTGTGTTAGAAAAACTAGCCACCCTGTTTACAAGGTGTCTCCTGACGGGAGGGGTACCAGAGTCTTGGAAGAATGCTAAGATCATATTACATAAGAAAGGAGATGACAAAGATTTGAAGAATTACAGGTCGATCAGCTTGCTCTCTGTAGTATACAAGCTATTTACAAAGGTAATTGCTAACAGAGTAAATAAAACATTAGAATTGAATCAACCAAAGGAACAATCAGGATTTTTAACAGCCTACTCAACAATCGACCACATTCATACTATCAATCAGGTAATAGAGAAATGCTCAGAATATAACCAACCCCTATACATAGCCTTCATAGATTACGAGAAGGCGTTCGATTCAGTAGAAATATCAACCGCCACGCACACACTGCAGAATCAGGGCGTCGATGAAGTATATATAAACATTCTGGAAGAAATCTACAGGGGATCAACTGCTACCATAGTGCTTCATAAAGAAAGCAACAGAATACCAATCAAAAAGGGTGTAAGGCAGGGGGACACGATCTCCCCAATGCTATTTACCGCGTGCTTACAGGAGGTTTTCAGAAGCCTAGGATGGGAACAGTTAGGGATAAGAGTTAATGGAGAATACCTTGCGCTTCGCCGATGACATTGCATTGCTGAGTAACTCGGGGGACGAATTGCAACTCATGATTATGGAGTTAGATAAGGAAAGCAGAAAGGTGGGTCTTAAAATTTATCTGCAGAAAGCAAAAGTATTGTACAACAACCTTGGAAGAGAGCAGCGCTTTGAGATAGGTAATAGTGCACTTCAAGTTGTAAAAGACTGTCTACTTAGGGTAGGTAATAACCGCGGAGCCGAACCACGAGATTGAAGTAACTAGAAGAATAAGAATGGGGTGGAGCACATTTGGCAAGCGCTCTCAAATTAAGACAGGTAGATTGCCACTATCCCTCAAGAGGAATGTATATAACAGCTATATCTTGCCAGTACTTAGCTATGAAGCAGAAACCTGGATACTTACAAAGAGGTATCAGCTTAAACTGAGGACGACGCAGCGAGCAATGGAAAGAAAAATGGTAGGTGTAACCTTAAGAGACAAGAAGAGAGCAGAGTGGATCAGGAAAGAAACCAGGGTAAAGGATATCATAGTTGAAGAGGAAATGGACATGGGCCAGGCATGTAGCACGTAGACAGGATAACCGTTGGTCATTAAGGGAAACTCACTGGATTCCCAGAAAAGGCAAGCGGGTTAGGGGGAGACAGAAGGTTAGGTGGGCAGATGAGATTAAGAAGTTTGCGGGTATAAATTGGTAGCAGCAAGCACAGGACCGGGTTAACTGGCGGAACTTGCGAGAGGCCTTTGTCCTGCAGTGGACGTAGTCAGGCTGATGATGATGATGTACACTCAAACCTCGTTATGACGAACTCGCATCTGCTTCCAACATACCGTATTTACTCGATTATACTGTGCCCTCGATTGTAACGCGCACCCGATTTCCACGGCAAAAAAAAAGTAAGACATCAACTGCAACGCGCACCCATTTTTCTCGCTGGCCCGCACGATCACACCACTAGAAAAAAACAACTCCTTTCGGGAGCGTCTTCCATTTAAATATGAGGTACGGGGGCTTGTACTCATCTGAGCATTGCGGTCACTGTAGTTTTACTGTGGACCGATGTCGGCACGCGAACTTCCTTCGCCCCCTTCTTCTCGACGGTTGTGGTGCCAGGCATGTCGAAATAAAGAGGCGTCTGATCGGCATTCCCGATTTGCCCAAGCAGGTAGCCGTTGTTGTGCCGCAAGTTTAGGACGAACCTCTGAAAACTGTGAAGCTTTTCATTGTACTCCTCCGCAAAACGTTTCGCATATGCCCATTCACCTTCGGAGGGAAGAGCCTTTCCTCTTCATAAAGTTAGTTAGCCAGCACCTGCTTGCTCTAAACTGGCTCCGCGTTAGACATTTTTCTAAGGCTAACTGCATAGCCTGCACTTGGAGCAGTTCTTTCGTCACGAGCCGCTATGCCGCTCGCTGCTCAAGCACATACTCGCCGAGCAGTTCTTCAATTTGCGGAAACCGACCCTGCTGTGGTCCGCTGAAGCCTTTGCGTGAAGCTTTGCTGTCGACAATCTTCTGCTTTTGTTTTCGCCAGTCCCGCAAGCGCGTTTCGGGAGCTGCGAACGACCGCGATGAGGCCGATTTTCGTTCGTTTCTGCACACGCGATGACTTTTCTTTTGAAAGCGCCATCGTAGTGCACTCGAGTTTGTGGAGTCGGCCCCTCCACGCCGTCGATGCTAATGCACTACAAGATGACGAACTCCTCAACACACGTACGAAGTGCCGCACATGAGAAACACATAGGCAGAAATGGCCGATGCGCCATGCCGACGCACGTAGGGGGCGGCCATTTTGGAAATGCTGATGGCAATAGAATGACCGTATTCATTTTTTTTTTATACTCGATTCTAACGCGCATGCGATTTATGAACTCGCTTAATCGGAAAAAAGGTGCGCGTTATATTCGAGTAATTACGGTAACTTCATTATAAACGTTTATCTGTATCGATGACAAGACTATTCTTCACTGGCTTCGTTATAAGTGATAATTCGTTATAGTATACTAATTAGAAGATTATTCTTCACTTACTTCGTTATAACATTAATTTCATTATAACAGGTTTGTCATATTGAAGCTTGAGCATTCTCAAACCAAAATATGACAAACCCACTATCGTGAATTTTTCGTTGTAGCGGAAATTTCGTTGAAGCGGAGTTCGACTGTATTGATATGCCTCGAGCGTGAATTGCTCCCACAAGGCGCAGCTTTTCCTAATGAAAAGCTTTATCCTCTAACTAAGGCTTTGAATGCAATGTTCTTCACTGACACCAGGCGGAGGGACCTCCAATCTCAGGACAGCCTCAATAAATCCGTGACCCTCATCGGAAAAAGAAAGACGCAATGCCACTTTTTTACTGCACGGCGGTGCCAACACCAGCGTACCATGCTTCAACAGTTTGCAGCTTACTTTGGGCAGCTCGCAAGGCAACGCACTCAAAAGCACGCAAGCGGACAAATGTAAGAATTTTTAAAACCACCAACACACTTCTGATTAAACATGTGCTACAAGCTGGGAAATTTTCTAGGCTCTTCGGGGCTCGGCCTTTCACTCGACACAATAAAATGACCACTGAAAATTTTCAAGTGGGTATTCTTCTAAGAGGATGACAACTAAATTTGACAAGAAGCATCAATTAAAGGGAATGTAAAAATTTGACAAGAAGCATCAATTAAAGGGAATGTAAATAAGTAAAATATTACCAACCGTGTTTGTACAAACCGTGACGGCGATGTGCAGGTTACGCGATGATGGCTAATATTTGTCAGTGAGCTGCTTTTGCCGATGGTAGGTTGGGTGTTCTAGACACTTTAGTCAGCTGAAAGAGAAAGCAAAATTAAATCAATGTCAACAAACGTAGCCTAGCAACACTGATTTTAGTGGTTAATGCTAACTATTCAGCTAACTGAAGGCAATTAGAGGCAGCTGAAAGTAGTACAATCTAATTAATCTAGCCCTCCCCATGTGCTAGGTGTCAAGTCAATTGAAAATAACACATTTCCTTAGCACGTACCACTCAACATCGCACCGAAAGCTAAGAAGTTTTGCAACTCTACGCCTCTCTCCTTTGGCCACACCCGAAGTGTCGTTTTGTAAGTTTGAGAGGTCCGAAAATATAACCTTTCTTTTTGTACAAGTATCTTTGATTGAACCCGGTCTTCTGAAACACAAGAAGCTTTATTTAAGTGAACCATATAACCATACGAGATAAAGCCCAAGTTCACGGCTTTTTTGTGCCTCAAATCTAAAAGCCCATCCAGTGTATTTTCTTAGATGTCCAAACAAGGCATTTGTAAGCTATTTGTAAGCAGACTGTCCCTATCAGCTGCCGCCGATTGTCCAGAGTTTGACGAAGAGCGTGTCCTCAGTTTCCCGTTCTTACGCAATGTCAATTTTGATTTCAGGGAGCTTTCAATACTTTCGACCAAAACGAGAAGAATGAATGCACTTCCACACGGCCAATGTACCCCCCCCCCCCCCCCCCAGATCTGCTTTTGGCAGAGCGAATCTTGCATGCAGTGCATTTATTTTGACTTTGTGACCCCATTTTGCCCTCAAATTAGGTTTTAATGCTGCCTCCAGCTCGGCGATCTCGTTGCAATGTTTGCATTCCCTTCCTTGTCTGTTATTGCACAATGGCACACGAACCTGAAAAGCATGTCCTTCAAGATGTGCAACCTCGCAACGTATTTTTGGTGTTTTCAGTTTTAGAACGCACATCTCGGAGGCTACCTTTTTCTAGCTTTTTCACATCAAAGCAGCAGTGAGCGACAAAGGCACAAGTGACATCAATAGTGGAAACTTTATGTTGTCTTTTGCACCTTCTGGACCTGCGTACTTCTCACCTCGTTCCTAATAAATCCTCATTCGGAAGTTGAACTGAACGTTGGCCCGCAAGAAGCGATAAAAATCATGACTGGCGCTTGGAGCACCGTCAAGTAAAGCACCGTCGTAAACTTTCCTTGCGGGCCAGGTGACGACTTGGCGTGCATCATTACCGCTGGCGTACGGTGCCTCGGTGAATTCTGCTACTTATCAGCGTTTCGGGCACCATCTTGGACAGTGAGCAATTTATCGGGGCAGATGACAACGTAAATGTTTCTGACTGCATTGATGGTGAGATCATGGCTGCCGTGTCCGGTGCCGAGAAAGTGTACCCGTGCGGTTGTGAATATGCTACCGCTGCCGCTGCTAACCGACCTCTTTGCCGCGCTACGAAGCTTGCATTAAATTTCTGCATCAATCAACACTGTTGAGGCCAAATGAGCTGAATTCGCTTATTTAAAAAGCTTCAATGATATTGAGCATAGCTAGAACTTGACAGCATGCAAGAATCGAGACAAGTTTACGGACTAGTTTCATGCGAAATAAGCTGCGATACTTGCTGTTCACACCTTGTTCTTCATCATACTGTGAGCGAATCATTATGTTAGCACTTGCAACGATTTCTCAGGCCTGAAATGCTTTCATTTAGGCCTTAAATATGCATATTTTTCCTTTCAAATTATCAATACAGTCGAGCCCACATATAACGACTCCATTTAAAACGAACTTTTGCTTAAAACGAACAATATCCGCATGACCGTGAAAATATACATTGGTTCAAGGTCACAAAATCCCACTTACAACGAAGGTCTCCGAGCGCCACCGATCGGTTACAGCGAACGGAGTCGGCGCTTTGCCAACTTCCCAGGAAACCACTTTCGACCACCAATCAGGCATTGGCGAGGTGCCCATACATTCTTGTTGTTCAACGCCAACCCTGCCTCCCACCCCTCTAGTTCCCACTCTCCCCGACCGCTTTTTGTTACGCACCCCTCTGTGCTTTGTGAATAAAGTACGTGGCAAGAGCGAGAACGACGAAACTTTGAAGCCAGTCCCTCATGCAGCTCATGCCACGGGCCTCGGCGAAAAAGCACGCTGCTGCTTGAAATAAACTAGAGACCGCCTTATCGCTTCTGCTCTTCGAAACACGTGCATCATGGATTTTTTGGGGCAAAAAAAAGGTTTGTGTTTCACTTGCAACTTCTTTAAAAGCTGTGTTTTAATTTACTACGAACTTCGAGATACAGCGAACAGATGCCGCGTCACGCTCAGGTTCGTTATAAGCAGGCTCAACTGTATGTGCAACTATTTCGCGATTCCCTTCAAGCTGGATATATCCGGGATCAACAGCACGCTCAAAAATACGATACATGCTTTCAGGCTCAGGTCTGTGGACATGGTTGACAGTGCACACTATGAAGCCGAAAAATGGCCCTTTTGGCGTGCCCCAAATGTGTGTCAGTACTCCTTTCGGTGTTCTGTGACTGCACATTTCATCCAGTACTTTTTCTTTTCTTTTAATGCTGGGACAAGCCTGCGGGGACTCGACGCATCAACACGGTCAACACCGCGATGTTATCCCAGCTCGCCGCCCTCTCGAGTAAGTGAATCTGTTCTGCCAAAATGGACATACAGTAAAAGCTCGTTAACTCGGATCTCACGGGACCGGAGAAAATGTCCGAGTTAACCGAATTTCGAATTATCGAACAGACCATGAAAACAAAAAGAAAACGTACACGGCACAGACAAACCTTTATTTCTTAAAAAAATGCGTTATTTTTGCATGCCTAGCCGTCAAAATTTCTAACAGAACGATCTTATTTAATCCCATCAGGTGGTGGTGCGCACGTTCAGTGTCGCGAGAACAAACGCAGAACTCCTCGAGGACAGCGAGGGCTTCGGCGGCCTCCTGCACGGTGTGGCGACGACGCGTCGGCTCATCACGTCTTTCAATATCATAACGTTTCTTTCAAGATCATTTGCTGGCTGCTGTGGCCGCTTAACTCCTGTGATGGTCCCCATGAAGCGCGACGGCGTCGACAACGCGCGCGAACACAGCCGCAACACGCGAAGTCACAACACAAAGAACCAAGACACGAAGTAGTACGCCAGTAGGCGTAGCCATAGAGTTTTTCACAATACTTACTAGAGGGAACTCTGGCGCTAGTGTCTATAGGAGCTGCAACGCACGGCGCTTCAGCGAGCATGGGAATGATGGGTAGTACACACATTTGTCTAATAATAATACTTCTGGCCTGCTTTTGGCTCGGTGTGTGTTGGTGTGGCTTGAAGCCGTTTTCTCACGAAACAAAAGCTAGCAAATGTTCAGCGATTGCGCTTCACCGCCCTATTTTTTTCAAGTTACCTTTCAAAATTGGTTCACGAAGTTCAAAAGGACTGAATTTTTCTTTCAAAACAAAATTGAAACACAGCAATAAACGAAGCCGCAAGCACGATTCGCCGCCCGCAAGTACGAAGACTAGGCAAATGTGTGTACTACCCATCGTTCCCATGGTCGCTGAACGATCGCAGCGCCAGAGTGCCCTCTAACTAATTTTGAGAAACTTTATGGGCGTAGCGAGCAGCTGTTAGTAGACACTGGATGCGCCGATGGCCCAAGCGCTTCCGCAGGGTGGTGACTAGCTCCACCTAGCCACTTCCCCCTTCATTCACTATCATCATCGACATATTCTGCTGCAGTTCGCTCGGTTTCAGTTTTTCCAAAACTCCGGTTCTGCCGTCGGTTACGGCAAGCAGTGCTTGAGCCCCCAAGCCGCCGAGATCGCGTGACTCTGGAGTCTCAATAGTTCTCTCCGGAGTTGTCCGAGATAACCGGTACGCAGCTAAATCCCTCCGAATTACCGTATTTACTCGATTATATCGCGCCCTCGATTGTCCACAAGGCGCAATGGAAGACGAAGACAACACTGAGTTCTCACAGCCGACATGGTGGTGATATCGATGTCACTCTTGGCTTTGCAGCTGGTAGCTGCTGCTTTTAGCTTCTTTGATGCGAAAAGCTAGAAAAAGCGTAGGCTGCAGGACATGCATTTTAAGACCGAAAACACTAAAAATACATCAAGAGGATCTCAAAAGCCGTGCTTTTCAGGACCATATGCTCTTGTGCTCTAGCCAACAAGAAAGGTAGTGCAAACATTGCTGCGAGATCGCCAGGTCACTTTGCATTCTCATTTTGGTACCCTCGGCAATAGGGTCTTATGTAAAACACTACGCCCGCACTTTAAGACTTGCAGATCACATATCGAACATCCCGTTGCACTCGTAAGCATCGCGCAATGAACCCGGTCAGCACGATGCGATAACACTTCCTTTTCATAACCTGCACACGAAAAGGGATCGGCACTTGTCAGAATGCGACCAAAAATTAATCAATATTTGCTATAAAAAGTGCAATTATTTGGGCTTCGGCGCCGCACAGCATTCGATATAGCGAATGCCCGTCTGTGTGGTAGTTTGATATGAGAGTGCACCGGTTCTATATTTTTGAATGGGAAATTCATGGCGATTTTATAACTGTTCGATGTGGCCAATAAATAGATATATCAGAGTTTGGTGTATCTAGGGTCGACTGTACGTGCCCGCGCAAGTTTTCGAAGACAACATCCATCGTCTGCTGTGCGCTGCATTTGTGGCAGCTGTCACGGCAAGGGGGCACAACGTTGGGATGGGCGCAGGTTCTTTGTCGACAATCTGAAGTCTGTCAGCAGCTGCATGTTGCACTGGTACGTGTCCAGAGTGAAGTGCAGCAAACAGAGTACCGTATTTACTCGATTCTACTGCGCCCTCGATTGTAACGCGCATTTGGTTTTCACGACGGAAAAAAAAAAAGTAAGGCATCGATTGCAACGTGTACCCATTTTTCTCGTTGGCCCACACGATCACACCACTCGGGAAAACGAGTCCTTTCGGGAGCGTCTTTCGTTTAAATATGAGGTACGGGGGAAGCTTGTGCCTATCTGATGTGCAACGGAGCATTGCCGTCACTCTAGTTTTACCGTGGCCCTATGTCAGCACGCGAACTTGCTTCGCCCCCTTCTTCTCGACGGTTGTGCTGCCACGCATGTCGAAGTAAAGAGGCGTGTGATGGGCATTCCCAATTTGCCCAAGCAGGTAGCCGTTGTTGTGCCGCAAGTTTAGGACGAACCTCTGAAAACTGTGAAGCTTTTCATTGTACTCCTCCAGAAACTTTTTGCATATGCCTGTTCGCCTTCGGAGGGAAAAGCCTTTCCTCTTCATAAAGTTAGTTATCCAGCACCTGCCCGCTTTAAACTGGCCCTTTCTCTAAGGCTAACTGCATAGCCTGCACATAAAGCAGTTATGTCATAACAGGCCGCTGTGCCGCTCACTGCTCAATCACATACTCGCCGAGCAGCTCTTCCATTTGCGGAAACCGACCCTGCTGTGGCCCACTGAAGCCTTCGCGTGAATCTTTGCTGTCGACAATATTCTGCTTTTGTTTCTGCCAGTCCCGCACGCACGTTTCGGGAACTCCAAACGACCGCGATGCGGCCGGATTTCCGTCCATTTCGGCACACGCGATGACGTTTCTTTTAAGGGGAGATGCTACTCGAAAAACGATTTTCTTTAATAAGAGTCTGAATTTAGCACGAATTGGCATGCTAATAGAGTTTTTTCTCCTCTTTTCAAATATGTCATTTATTTTCATGTAGATTGCTTGGTTTTCTTTCTGCAGGTCAGATACTGCAAAATTATGGCCATTGTTATGCAACAATTCTGACCTATAAAAATTTGAGATAAAGCATGCAGATATAGCTGACTATGATCCTTTGGAACTGTAGAGTGCAAAAAGCTATATAAATTTTGTGTGTAAAAAGGTGAAATACAATAATAAAATAGAAAAATTTACTATGGCTCTAGTTGCCAAGGGCTTTCAATGTTATGTAATTTTTGAAAAACATAATCAAGCAGCACTGACAATTTGAATAGATACTTGCACTCTATGGGCCTTCATCATGCTATGTGCAAAATTTAATAGAGGTATGACAATTCTAAGTATACGAACTAGCGTGTATAAGAAGCACAGATCACGCAAAACTGCAAAAGGAGAAAAACGCATTTGAAAGTTTGAAACCTTTTTTTTTTTTTTTATCACAGAGTTGTTAGAAATGCATAATCTTTGGCCATAATGTTCAACAGAACTTTGAAAAGCACTGCAAGCTACTAGAACTGTCCTGCAGCATAGGTTGTGCCCTCACGGTCCTTGCGAGCACTCTCTTCTACCCGTGCCCTTTTCACTCCACGACGACGGTGGGCCCTTGCTTCTGCTGCCAGACGCTCGGACATTCTCTTGATGCGCCTCGCATGGCGGGAATCACTGAAAGTAACTAGATCTCTAGATGGCAGTATGTTGAGCTCTTCCAGGATGTGCTCGAAAGTAGCATGACCCTTGTTGAACCACAGGATTGCCATAGCTGCGGCAGTCTCGACAACCGTTCGGGAGACAAACTTAGTCTTGGGGCAAAGTAGCCAAATTTTGCTGTTCGGGGATTCCGATGCGTTCTGGGTTTTCCCTTTGATGCATTGAGCAAGGAGCTTCCCATCCGTTAGCCGCTTATAAATGGGCAAAACAGCCAATCCCTGTGCTTTTGTCAGGAGAGGTGTGTGGCGTGGTGCAGGTTCACCAAGTGCTTCAGCGCGTTGATGTTTGCACCACGACTCTGTTCCTGCAGGGCAAAGCTTGTGGCTGCCAGCATTGTCAGTAGAGCGTGAGTGGAAGTACGAAGCCCATACTGCAGTGTACATATCCCGTACACTCCCCGTTTCTTGTTATGGCAATCTGATAGTATGTTTGGAGCTTCTGAATGGCTGGCTCTTTTCATTTTCTGCCCTCGTGGTAATGGCACATGCAGCTTCGTAGCGCGATGCCAAGTCTCTTGGCCACATGATTAGTGCAGTCTTCTTTTTCTATATTGACAGCACCATAAACTTTTGCTCTGCAACTGCACTATATGCTTTGCTGTCACCGTCACTGAAGAATGTCATGAAATGCAGTGGGGTGTCATAAGTCAATGTTCTCTGCCAAATGCGCATTGCAGCGTCCGTTTCCATGGCATGGGAGGAACAGTCTGCATTTTTTTCACAGACTGGGCCATGGAATGCCTGCCACACTTCCTCGTATGGGCCCATATCCTTGTGCCTACTGCATGTCAGGCAGTAACTTGATATGACCTCGAAGTCTAAGCAGAGGCCAGTATCTAAAAAGATAACTGCGCCAATCCCGTTGTGGCTTTTGTGGCCCCTCTTCTGCCAAGTGCCGTCGAAGATAACAGCCACATCAGTTTCGCCTGCTATTTCTTTCGTCAACTCTCTGGATCGGCGCAAGTTTTCACTCACAGCTGCCATGGCAGCGGTGTGCACCTTCTTTGCTATCGAAAAAAATCCTCGGTGGTGCATTGGCTTTGGGAGTCCAATAACGGAGCAAAATCTCGACAATTGCTCATGCCCAATGCCGACAGCGCGTGCAGCCACCACCGCCTTCACATTTACAGCGAAACTATCTCGGGAGCTCCCACTGTCGTACCGTAGGCTCACTCGGCTGCTGCCGTCCGCCGTAACACGCAGTGACGTATAGGAGCACGAAAAAACAGTCGCTGAGCATTCGCTGTTTTCGCAATGAAGTTCGAGGAGCGACGAAGGTCCCTTGCGCTTTTCTGCCGGCTCCCGAACGGCAAGTTTTTGAATACTGCAAGCAGGGCACGCCGCACCTGCCACAAGTGCCGTCAGCAAGAGGGTGTCGCACAAGACTGTCGTTACACAAACCTCATCGCGCTGTCTTTCATCTTTTTCGAAGAAGCCGAGCTTCTTTTCCAAAGCACTGACGAAAGAAAGCGCAGCGTCAATCCCTTCATCGCAGCCACTGTCGCTCGCGCACTCGTCGTTACCGCCGTCAGGCCCAGCGCACGTAGGCACGTTCTCGTTCGTCGCCTTCGTTCGGGGCGCTTTACGCCGCCTTCCCTTGAACTTGTGCTTTGTTCGAAACTTCTGCGGTCTCACGTTGCACTTTTTCGGACTTGTCATCGCGGAAATATGCGTAGACGCGCAGAAAAGCAGACGGACCAAATGCCGATGGCCGTCACCAACGCAGCTGACAATGACTCGGTAGCCAATGGCGATGCGGCTTAGGGTGTCGCGCGTTTCAAACCGCTCAAACCACGTGATAAAAAAGCCTCGTTTTTTATTATTATTTTTTTTGCCCACGTACGAAACTGGCGGTCGTCGGAGCTGTAAGAAGAAGGCCGGACGCAACTTTCCCAACCGATCGCGATGGCGGGCAGCACTGCGGCGGGGAGCAGCGCGCAGTCAAAGATGGTAAATATCAGCGCAAATTCACGAAATTTTGAGCCACCGCAATGCCTTCATACACATTTTTTTGCATTTTGCGGTTCGAATTTAGTTTTGAAATTTTCACAGATGAAAGAAGAAGGTTTGAAGATTACAATGCAATAAAAACCAGAAATACGAGAAATTTCGCTAAAAACGCGATTTTTCGACTCGCATCTCCCTTTAAAAGCAGCATCGTGGTGCACTCGTCGAGATTTTGGAGTCGGCCCTTCCATGCCGTCGATGCTAATGCGCTACAATATGACGAACTCCTCAGAACATGTACAAAGTGCCGCACATGAGAAACACATAGGCAGAAATGGCCGACGTGCCATGCCGACGCACGTAAGGGACAGCCATTTTGGAAATGCCGATGGCAATAGAATGACCGTATTCGTTTTTTTTTTACTCGATTCTAACGCGCATGCGATTTATGAACTCGCTTAACCGGAAAAAATGTGCGCGTTAGATTCGAGTATTTACGGTGATGAGCATTTGACCTCATTGAAATATACACAGTTTTGCCGGGACCACGCCGCAGGTCCGAGTTAACCGAATTTCTGAGTTAACTAGGTCTGGATAAACGAGCTTTTACTGTACAGAGTAGGTAGACAGTTCCGTGAATGACTGCCCAAGTATGGGCAATATTCGAAGCAACAAGTGAAGCAAGGACGCCTTCACGCCTGAAATGCAAATCCCACGTACCCTCTTGGCAGTATTGGCAGTCTTTGACGACCCGGAGCTGCCGACCTTGGATGGCGCGTCCTTTCCGTTGGTCATCGTGCCACTGTCTGACCCGCTACCATCGCTGGCCGTCGAATTGGTGCGCGAACGCACCCGCTTTTTCTGCTGCCTCCCTTTTGTGTTGGCTGGTGGCGACTGCATTAGTGCATCTGCACGAAACGTGAACATCACGCATTTTATCACTGATGTAAAGCTTATGCCACAGGACTTCCTGAAATGAGAAAGCTGCGACAGTTGCTCTGTTTTCAGCACTGAAGACGCCCCCTTTGCCCAGTAGTAAGAGTTTTGTGGGTTACATCGGATGACCGGGGTTCCATTCAAATTACGGGCTTTAACATAAACAGTCTGCACACTGACAGCTCGGACGACAGCGGAGAGCCCTAGGCATCGTAACTAATAATGAAATCCGTCTGGGCGACGTCTGTACACCTTGATGTCCCCTCACGTTGACAAGAAAAAGCTTAGAAAAACAAATGTACCGTACTTACACCAAAACCTCATTATAACGAAGTTGCATCTTACACTAAAGAAGTTTGCTATATCCGAAAATTCGTTATAAAGGTTTATTTCTAACACTATATCTATTGCAAGACTATTATAATTTACTTCATTATAAGCAATATTTCGTTATATCTGGTTTCATTATATCGATGGTTGAGTGTACTCGCGTAATGAACGCACTTTTTTTTCTCGAAAAATCGGAACAAAGTTGGAGGTGCGTTTATTATGTGGGTAAATTTTATGAAAACTTTTTCGTTATGAGCAAAAATAAAAAAATGCGGTAGTGCAAGAAAAATTTGGTCTCTCAAAAAAATCAAAATCAAATCAAGTTTTAATATTTCATATTAAGATGTACAAAAAGAAATATACAGAAGGAGGTCCTGTAGTATACACTGAAACGGGACCTCTTATGAAATGTAAACACAAGTATTTGGTTAGCAACAACAGTGCAAAACTAAGAGAATACAAGGTTTAAAAAATGAATTACAGATACATATAAATGACACTGCTCTCATCAACTAAATGCAGTCGGAAATATAAATTATAAAATATGTTTATATACTTCTATATAAATAGCATGACAAAAAACTAGAGACTGAAAAGAGAATGACATGGCGAGGGAGGAATCGGTTAGGCAGAAAAGTGAGTGTCGCATAACAAAAATTTTTTTTGAATTCATAGCAAAATTTATGTGGTTTTTGAATTTTTATTAGAAATGGCACTGTGTTCCATAATTAGTTCGTGCTTTGGGCAGAATGAAGTTATTATGCTGCACAAAACGAGTTGGGTTAGTATTTAGTAAAGATGATGAATGAATTGATGATAACAATATTTGTTTACTAATTACTTTGAAAAGAAAAGTGGCGAGATCGAATGTTACAAGGCTGGCAACGTGGAGAATTTTATTTTCTTGTAGCAACTGTTTAGCATTGTGGGTGGGTGAACTAAACGTGATTAATCAAATTGCCTGGTTCTGAATGGTTTGTAGTGGTTTCAGATGAGTGGCATACCTGTTACCCCATGAGGTTATGCAGTAATTGATGTTTAAATGCACAAACGCGAAATAAAGTGAGAGCAAGACCGGACGTGAAAAAAATGGACGTGCTCTGATAAGGATGCGTATTCCGTGAGATAACTTCTTTTTAAGTTGTGTGACATGGTTTTGAAATTTTAAATGATGGTCAATATTCACCCCTGAGTAAACACATTCTTCACTTGGCTGTAATGCATGGTTATTAATGAATATGGGCGGAATACACAGTGGTGATTTATTTTGAAATGAAAACAAAAGGAATTTAGTTTTAGAGGGATTAATAGTAAGTCTAGTAGTCTTACACCAACCCAACAGGTTATTGAGGCCACTGTTAAGCTCACTACTACTGACATATTTTCATTAGAGTGAATAATTGTAGTGTCATCAGCATATAATATGCACTTGGAGAAGGTAAGACAATAAGGCAGGTCATTTTTATAAATTAAAAATAGCAAGGGGCCCGAAACTGACCCCTGCGGTACACCTATATTAGTAATTTTAGGTTTAGAATAAGCATTGCATATACTAACGACTTGATACCCATCTCGCAAGTAGTCCCGTAGCAGCAGTAAAGGAGGACCAGTTATGCAAATCCAGTCTAGTTTAATTTTAAGAATGTCATGATCGATGGTATCGAACGCCCGCGCAAAGTCAACGAATAAAGAACCTGCATATTTACCGTCATCGATGGCTTTCTTTAGTTGGTCAGTAAGAGATATAAGTGCTAATTCAGTAGAATAACCTGATCTAAATCCGAATTGGTCTGTTGAAAGTATATCAAATTTGTTTATATATTTTAAGAATCGTTCCTTAATTAATTTTTCAGTCACCTTGCTAAAGAAAGGTAAAACACAGATCAGTCTATAATTGGATACTAATTAGCGATCTCCTTTCTTAAAGACTGGAGTTATTCTACCTCGTTTGAGTTCTCGTGGAAAAATTCCCGTTTTAAACATGAGGTTGATGACGTGAGACATGACAAATGATATCGGTTTACAGATTAATTTAATATGTCCTGGATGAATGTTATCCGGCCCAGCGCTGGTAATATTTAAATTCTGAATTACTGATGCAACCTCGTCAGGAATAATTGGAAACATATAGAATGATTGTGAAAGGCGTTGGAGGGCGTATAAAGATTGCTGTGCAGGTGGATTGACATCAGAAAATAAAAAATCACCAAAAGCATCTGCAATCGTAAGTGGCGTATGATAAGTATTACCATTATGGGATATTTGTGATATGTTATCGGTTGCTTGTTTTCTATTCAATAATGAATTCACTATCTCCCATTTTTTATTTACATCAGGACCACATTTAGATATCTTTTCCTCGTAATATTTGGCTTTAGCTTCTTTAAGTCGACCAGACAGTGAGTTGGAAAATCTCTCGTAGCGCGCACGTAAGTTTATATTGAAAGGCTGTCTTTTTGTTTTTTTGAAAAGATTTTCACATGTGCGCATCGCTTTAAGTAGATTTTCGGTGACCCAAGGGTTTCGCGGAGATGCCACTTTCTTTTTGCATTTACGCATTTGGGAGCACGATTGATAATGTGATAACTTTGTCAGAAATTGTGAGTAAGCTAACTGTGGATCATTAGTATTAAGAACAAAAGACCAGTACTGGAAACAGATTCTAAGAATGATTTTTTGTCAAAAACGAGTTTCGTGTAGCAATTGGAATATGAATAATGGGCAGATGTAGTGCGCAGGAAGATGGGAAAGTGGTCCGTAGTGTCTGTTTCAAGAACTCCTACATCAGGTGGATACGACTCTTACCTCTCGGCTTCTTTTTTGCACTTCACTCATCTTCGGCGGTTGAAAGCACTATCTTCTGCATACTGTTTCCCGTGCTGCCCGTGCACACCATAAAAGCGTTTCGCAGCTATCTTTTCTCGCAATCGTTGAACCGCAACAGTGTTATCTGCTGTGATCCCTAGAGGCACCTAGAAGCGTGCGCTACGATGCCACGACGCACTTTGCCAACTTCGTGGCAACCTCGCACAACAACCATGCCATTGACATTAAAGCAAGCAACCAACATTGCAGCAAGCTACCACCGAAGCGTCCAAACAAACCCTTGATAACAAGATTGATGATTCATTGATTTGTGGGGTTTAACGTCCCAAAACCAACATATGATTATGAGAGACGCCGTAATGGAGGGCTCCAGAAATTTCGACCACCTAGGGTTCTTTAAGTTGGTAACGAGATTAACAATAGAATACAGCGGCTGCCTCGCTTCCAACCAAAGTGAGAATAGGGGACCATAATGCGGAAACAGTCGCGATTTTTCCTGGGCGACAAGCAATTTCGTTCTGGTTTTCCACAAACCTGTGACGCGATGGCGACGAATGGCTCTTCACGACAGCCATAGCAAGAGCAAATGCTGTCGTCGTCGCTCGAAAATTGCGTGCATGAGGTTGGCTCTTGAAGTTTCATATTTGCAGAAAGCGACCGTCGGTTAACGCAGGAAGTTTCGTGACCTTCGCTCGCTGCGTGCTAGTCAGCCGCGATGTCTACACTCGCATCGTTCGTGAACGCCGCTGTGGCGCATAGATATTTAAAAAAAGACTGCGTACGTGCTGCGCACAGATAGAAAGAAAAACTGTACGGTGCGCAGCAGCGGGCAAGGAAGCGAACCGAGGTGGTCGAGAGGGGTCGGCATAATAATAACAAGTGGAAGAGATCCAATGGACAAGAAGGCGCCAGGTTTTGGTTAGCGGGACTACAGCGAACAAGTGTAGAGGGTGCGTTTATTACGCGAAAGAAAGAATAATCAAAATTTTGACGACCGAAGTTAGGGGTGCGTTCATTGATCAAGCGCGTTCATTACACGAGTAAATATGGTAATCGCCATTTCTTCATCTTCTTTTACGTTAGAATCTAGAAAAATTGGATGCAGTTTACATTGAGCATTACCTTGAGTGTAGGGAAGCATTAGCTTGTATGCAGGAAACCTTGACGGCAAGATGTAGGTTACCTGAAAAGCCCCTAAACTGCACCTAAACATCATCCAGCCGTGCTGCGAAGCGAGAGCAACGCCAATAGCCTTCCTCACATTATGCTCAAGGTTCTTCTGCTTTAACAAGAGTGAAGGAAACTGTGGTTAGCTAACATCATATAGACATTTTCAACCATTTCGAAATGAAGAAGCGGGTAGAACAAGTTTTCCGAATTTTCGACGTCATGTGAAGTCCTTTCACGACCACGTGAGTAAGCTTCTCGTGGCCTCCACGATTAGTTCAGACAAAACGTCATCGAAGCTAATCTCGGAGGCCGCGGGGCGCTCTTCATACTTTTTTTTTTTTCGTACCTCGGCTAACCGTGTTCAAGCAGCTGTTCACGAGCATCAACCGTACGTTAAGCGAAGGTGGCTCCACCCCATTATGCTCAGCGCGAACGAAGGCTTACCTGCAAGTTCTATGTTAGAAAAGATTATTACAAAAAGTGTTCCATGTTTCGAAGCTAATGTAGAGAGAATTAATAGAGCACACCCGCAAAAGGCCACATGATAGTCTACAAGTGTAGACTATGACGTTACCGTCGGTAAAACTTTATTAACTGTCCCGAGAGACGCAACTAGCCCACAGTGCCCTTCCCCCGCGTTCAGCGAAGAAATAAAAATAAGAAATTTGTAACGAGAAAAACAGGGTTCGTTTTAGACAATGCAACAGACAGCCCCAGCGTTAGCGAGTTTATCTCAACTCGCGTCCCCCGAGTGGTCGTCAGTGTCTTTAAGAGATCTTCCTTCTCTGCAAATCTTCTGCAATAATGCCACGAAACGAGAGCATCTAACGTGGGTATCTTTCTTTCTTTTGTGTCGTCCGAACCCCGCTTCATTTCCCATGCGAAATTTTAACGAGAGGTCTTACCTTGGCCCTCCTGGCGTGTGAGGCGGAATGACTTTGAAAGAAACTGCTGCTTTGCTTCCCACAGCATCTTCTGCCTCTGGACCACATCTGGATACCTGTGTGCACAAAGAGAGCACAAAATTACTGCAATTAGTTGCTCGTTAAGTACCAAGAAGAGAGAAACAGGCAACACTGTGCAATGAGAAATGAAGACCTTGTGGACGATGGAAAGAACGTCCAATACTTCGCATGTCTTTCACTAAGAGATAAAAAAAAAAAACCTCGCAAATAACTTTCCACGTGCCTTGCAAAATTTTTGCGCAGTTGTCACAAGATGTAATGGATCAATTATTATAACTAAATCCTAAGGCTTTACCTGCCAGACCATGCTATATTATTGAGTGCCATGGCAGTGGAGGACTACAATTTCA
Source organism: Rhipicephalus microplus (assembly GCF_043290135.1). NCBI lineage: Eukaryota > Metazoa > Arthropoda > Arachnida > Ixodida > Ixodidae > Rhipicephalus > Rhipicephalus microplus. The sequence continues at coordinate 28,557,817 of NC_134706.1, read as the reverse complement.
TTTTGGCCACCTATGGTTTCGTAACGTGGTCCAAATCAAGGCAGACACATCGTTTATGTGTTTCCACCCATTGAAGCACATCCATCAGAGCTGGGAATGTAACCTGCAACTTCGTGCATAGTGGCAAACAGCATTAGCCGTCATGCTAACATGACGAATTGTTTGACTTCAGAGAAAACAAACGCATAAACATACTTTCGCTCCTTACTGCCCACAGTTTCTACAGCACCGCCGCAATTCTGGCTTTTACACGTCGATCAGCGCCTGCGTTCCTTTTGGCGATTAGATTCATTGCGATAAGAAATGGTTTTTCTGAATACTCACAAAAACAGTGTTTCACAAAGGGTTTCATCAAAAGATGGCTAAATTATGGCTAAAGACGTAATTCAAGTTACACCGCTACAGACAAGACTGTATATACCGAATTGGATGGGGGTGACAAAATAGTTCTATGTGGTAATTCAGTATATGAAATACTTGACTTATAGAAAATATATTGACGGGGATTTAATGACTCCTCGATATACACAGTTATTTGTGTTGTGTAATTATAATGTTATGTAATAATATACACAGTGATTTGTGTTATGTAATGTCAAAATATGTGGCCGTGACTACAGTTGCGTTTCTAAACCAATTAGTAAATGAATTGCAAATTACAGCTGTCCAAAGGTAATGCCATATTACTAGTATATATTACTTTCAAAAAGTACTGAAACTACTTTGAAATCAGTATAAAAAAATTTGACTTTATTTATGGCAGATAATCCGAGTATGCATTGAAATCTCATACCATTAGTCTCATATCTAGAGTGTGTACCAATAAGCCCAAATTTAAACAGTGCTCACCTTGATACGAAGTCACGGTCGTAGGGCAGCATAAACTCCCAGCCGTCTGGGGTCGGCTTCGCCATATCCTCCAGGAGAGTTTTGACATCCAGCACAGGCAGCTGAAATCAAAAAACGAGGTATCATCAGACTCTCAAGAGAAATGGGAGCCCATGAGCCAAACACCAAGGCTTATCGATGTTCTTGAATAGGCACTTTTGAAATTCGAACTTCCGAAATCAACCAAGAATGCCTTGCAGTGCGGACGCAAAGAATAAGGGCGACAGTCAGCGCGACAGGCCCAACAGGACCTCGCACACCTCTGGTGCCTAAAGTAGTCCGTACCAAAACGCGAGCGTGCATTCATACGCTGGTAGAGATGGAGAGATAGATGGGGACAAATGCTCGAGCAGTTCCGGCGACCCGTCAACAGGTTTGAGTGTTCGTGCACGGTATTCTAGAGACCATAATTCCGGGGAAGTCGTCGAAGAGGTGACCTCGCACTCGCAGCTCGTTTGACTGCGTTCCCCTGATCGGCGAGGCACGCACACCGGCGAGCTGGTTCGGCCGGGTCAGGGAGTGCAAAATATGCATGTATTTTTTTAAAGTGTGAATGCACTTTTTAGTTGGGCTAGGTCAGGCATCCGGCGGCCGCCGTGCACAGGCACGTGTTATCTCTTTGCTCTCACTCCCTAACCCATAGCAAGAGCTGAGGGCGGGCGCGCTCTATCCTCGCCCCTAGCAAGGGGAGCATGTGGTGCGAGAGAGAGAAGGAGAGGGTAGGTGCAGTGCTTGGCCGCTGCTCTCGCCATTCACTCTCCTCCCTGCGCCCCACTCTCCCGGCCACTCGCGCCTCATCTTCGATCGTTCGCTGGCTGGGCCCCTCTCAAGACGATGGTAGAAGTCGGTGAAGGCAAATGCCCGCCTGCAACGGTGCCCTCTCTCGGCGCAAGAAATGCATTTGCATTTTCTCACAATTCCCTTCGGGAAGGTGGGAACACTTTTTTCATAAAGATGACAAAATATTATGGGTGCTCAAATTATGCGAATAATTGCGGTATTTTGCGTGCTCCCTTCAAATTTGTATTACCTAGGTTCTGCTGTATTACGATTTCATTGCCACAGACAAAAGTATAAGTGGGCACAAAATGCGACAGCTTAGGTGGCGTGGCGGCTACTTTGCTTGTAGAGTCAAACCTTAACTGATGGCAATAGACATTCCTTTAATATGGCTCAAAGCATTAGCATTATATAGGACACCGCATAGGGCACACAAAATATTAGACCTTATGTAATTCAGTAGGCTACTTTGCTTGGGAAGCCAGACTAACTGACTACACTACAAACAGCCTTTTTATAGGCTTCAAAAAGCCAGCATTGTTACGGTAGAATATGCTATTTTCATAACTTAACATGAATGCCCAAAAACGACAGCGTACAAATAAAGCGTAGTGGTGGCAAACGCTAATGCGAAGCATCGAGCACACTTTTCTAAAACAGTCTAATAAAGGTTTGCACTCTTTAAAGAGTTGCGCGTTCAAAGCATCTGGTCACCTGTTGATGCTTTATTTGAAGCTTTTATGGCAGCAACTACACCTATTTAATTAAAAGTGTCTTACAGGATCCTACGGGCATTATGCGATTGGGGGAGGGAGGGATGCAATAAAATGTTGGAAATTGTGGTCTATTATTCGAAATATGAAGATAATGTGATTCCTTTTATATTGTTTGAATGGTTGCTCAACAGTTTAAAGCTATTTAAAGGCTGATTTATATTCATTGATTCTACAGGCTTCTGGTACTTACTCGATTCATATTCAACTCATTCTTAAAGATTGCTACTTGCAAGCTCCTATTGTGCAATTAAAAGTGTAAAAAATAAATGTAATGTTTCACAATAGTATACTCACCCTAACGGTGTCGGAAAACTTGGTCTGCACGACAACCCTCGACTGTGTGAAGAGGAACATCTGAAAAAAAGCACACAAGCGCATGGGAAAAGTATTTACATTTCTTTTGATGAATCAGCACGTGCAGTTGAAAGAAAAAGTTTTCTCCCCCTCACATCCAGCAAGGAGTTCACGGATTTAGCTATTTGACAATCAGCAATGCGAAGATAGGATAAGAGTCACTCACCAGAAAGTCACGTGCTCTGGACATGGTCTCGGCCGGAACACCAGTCTTGGGGCTGAAGCTATCCTTTGGATAGAGGACATCGCTGGATAGTACGTAAGCAGATACTCAGCAAACGGAAGTCTCTTAAAGGGCCAGTAAACAACCGCAAAGTCCAAAAATTGTTATAAAGAGAAATATGCGAACTTTTACTTTGTGAACATGCTTCCGCGAGAATTTTGCAAATACATGCCATATTAAGGAAGTTACCGAGGTTAGGACATCGCTTTCAGCCGATTTCAAATTTTCGCGCAGTCTCGCCATCCTTTACCTCAGCGGGAGGGGAAGGTGTAGCCCGTCGTCTTGACTACGCCCTCTCCGGCAACGTGACACGACGTCGGCAATTGACGTCATCAGTGAACTCGATCAGTCGCAATGCACTTCCACTTGCCGAAATATTTACTGTTCGACCGGGGACGAAGCTTCCCCGCAGCCCAATCGCTCGATTTGCAGTCGACAACGATTTGCAGTCGACAACGATTTGCAGCGAAAGTGCGTTCTAAAACCTGGACATGCAGTTGACCTGATTTTCCGGAAGTTATCAGACTGTCGCGCCGTCTGGGAATACCAGCACGAAACACAAATAATGCGTTCAATAGAGTGTGTGCTGATCAACAGGTGGCGCGAAAATCTGCTCACTCCCAAAAACTGGGCCAGTGACACGTCCGAATTTCGATACTACATGGGGCCTACGGAGAGTTTCGCAACTCTTATGATTTAATAACTCTGTCGTAGCTGTGGGAGGATACCAAGAGAGCAGGAACTGTCGTCAACTTCACTACTGTTTGTTTAGACCTGGTTTAGACCAATCGACGAATTGTGGGCTGTGTCACGTCGCCGAGTTGACGTCACTGCGCATGGAAGGATGTTAGTCAGGCGTAGAAAAGATGCGCAGGAATTGTTTTTCGAAATGGAGGCTTTGTGGAGTGCATAGTGCTGCAATATTCAGAAAACGTGATCGCTGCGGCCTACTCTACGATTTGCCGAGCTTATTAAGGGGTGTATAGAAGAAAAGTGAGCCTGTTGACTGGCCCTTTAAGCAGAACTGCTGCTTAAATGGAACAACTGCTTGTAATACAACTGCTTTTGTACTTAACTCCTGCACTGACGTTCATTTTCCAGTAAACGGCACTCCCCTAAACAGAGCACACTTGCCTTGACCCTTCAAGTTCCGCTGAACGAGGGCCTACTGTATTGAAGTCGCGTCCCACTACAACAACACCGTTCCAAAGACAAATTATTTGTTCCCCGTCAGCAGTCCATGGTAGTCGAGGCCTTTTTTTCTGTTCCACTTCAACGAAAATCGACAATCTAATTCGAGGCTCAGATATATTTAAGATATTAGTAAACACAAGCTTGAGCATTTCAATGCATTTTCAGAACATAAAAGTACGGCTACAAAGTCTAAGAACGGCATTGGCATTGCCAGAAACTGTTGCTGTTTACTGCACCGCAGTGTACAAAGCATGGGAGCTGCCATTGCTCGATAATGATGACAATGAAACAGCCCTGCTTTTGCCACTGGCTTGCTTCTGAGCCGCAGGTAATCCGAAGCCGAAGCTCTGTTGCGTTCATAGTTTTCTACGATGCCATTTCCAATGCCAATAATTTTGGTTTTTTCGCGCTTGACCAATGTGGTTACTCATCAGAGTGGCTGTTAGTCCGCATTATCAACAAAATCAGCTAGCCGCAATTAGTGGATGATAATAATAGCATAAGTCACTGCTCCACGATCCTAAGCCTCCATCTCGACGTTGTCAGAAGCCGTTTGATGGTGGACAGCTGCTGGTGTTGGCGTGTTCGAATTGATAGAAGAATTGATACGTTGCAAAGCTCCACTTGCCAACAAGATCAAAGAAACATGCCTCGTAGCACACAGCTGTTAGCTGTACGCATGACAACGATGGTTATCATCAGGCACGGTGTGAACTCTACGCAGCAGTGAACAGGTATGCAAGTCAATTTAGCTCATCTATGCCTTTGTTGTTCAAGCAGATTATGGGCATTATAACGAACATGGACATAACGAATTATCCATTATAATGAAGTAAATGAAAAATTACTAATAATGGATACTGTGTTAGGAATATACCTTTATAACAATTTTTTCGATATAACAAACTTTTTGCGTAAGACACAGCTTTGATATAACGAAGTTCTAGTGAAGCAATAAACAAATGCAGGCATTAAATCGTTTAGAAGCGGCATATTTTTTCCCATCCTTCCCGTGATCTCACCTCTTGACGACCCAACAGCCTTGCACGAGCAGCGCCACCTGCTGCAGGAACCGCACGACTGACGCCGTGTCCGACTTTGGTGGCAGTGCCGCCATGAGCTTCGCAAAGTTGGTAACCTTGGCTGGAAGGACAAGCAAAAAAGAGCGATTACATCATTTCACAAATTTTGAACGACAAAAGACCTCGAGTCTTGAAATCGATATGCTGCTATGTGTGCATTTAGAGATCAACACGTGCATTCCACTTCCCTGCGCTACCATGTGCAGTACAATGTTAGAATTCCCTGCCAGGCAGTATTGCATGTCTGAAAAACACTCGTATTGACTGGTTAATCTGGCCAAGGAAACTTAAAAGATATTTGTCATTATAGCAGCGTGCTCTCTGTTCGTGCATAGTGTAGTATGAGAGCACTACTAAAGTTCACATTTTTTTAATGCCCCCGTCCCCCCTTACACGGTGCCTAGGCTTTTGAGGTATTTTTGTATATAAAAAAAATAAATAAACCAAACTAAAGCATTCTTTGTAACTGCAGCTTGTGCCTTTACGCAGAAAATCAAAGTTAATCCCAAAAATGGCAATAAAAGACGCACAAAAGCCAACGAACAAAGAGATGGATGTTTAAAAAAAGGTGTACTCTTACTGCATTAAAATTCTTATTGGCACACTTCGTTATACAAATGCTCAAAATTTTGAACGCAGACATACCTGTTGTATCAAATACTGATATAACGAATTATCTCTTACAAAGATGCAGAGGAGGAATAGTCCCACTGTCAACACTTTTAGGTATATGAATGCTTGTAATGAAATTTTGAGTATACACTCAAATCTTATTATAACAAAGTTGAATCACGCACAAAAATAAGTTTGCTATTTATAAAAAATCGTTAGGTTTATTCTTAACACTATATTTATTGCAAGACTGTTTTTTACTCACCTCATCATAACCGACATTTTTTTATATCTGGGTTCGTTATTGCAAAGTTTTAGTGTATAACGAACTTTTTTCCTGGTCGGTGGTGGCTTCATTATGACACATTAGTTACTTCGTCTGAGAACACAATCACGATTATGCTGCCACACAATATTGAGACATCTTTCATAGCTGCATCCATTAGGAAGAAAGTGTCAGCGGGATAAAAACCAGGAAATTGCAGCCAGATTCATTACCACAACATTGCATCTATCACGAAAACGAAGTCGTTACACCTAAATATTTATTAGTACAGGTGTATTACTTGTAACACTGTATCATAGCTATATTATATACTATTCTTCATTTACGTCGATATAACCAATAGCTTGTAATATCTGTATCTGTCATGTCTGGATATGACCACACGATTGCGCAGAAAAGAGCAAATATCAACTAGAGCACGACAGCCCGCAGTGACTAAGTGAAAGCAGTATCATCTTCCCAAGCAGAGTGTTCTTTGCATGAAATCAGACATTGCAAAACTTAGTCTCATCTAGCACAAAAATAAGCTCACTATATCAGCAAAACTTGTTATAAACATACATTCGTAATGCTGTTTTCCCGGCAAGACCATTCCTCATTTGCTTCGTTACAACCGATAGTTCATTATATCAGGATTATCAATGACGATAGCATTTGACTGAAAACAGCAACGAAACCGCCATTTCTGTCGGCAACAGTAAAACGACAGCAACCGCAACTAACCACTCATGAGGACTGCCTTGATCTGGTCTTGGACGGGCAGTTTGCTGAGCATATGCATGGAGACTTCCCTCGAGCCTTTGGTGGAAGTCTTTGTGTCGGCGCTGCAAAACAAGACGAAAAAAAAGAAAAATGAAAATCGCTGACAGTTAACAGCACTGCCTAATGCAAATTCTGAACACTGCTTTGCATTGGGTAGAGCCCAACTGAGTTTGAAATTTCAGGTTTTCGCATGGTATCGCCTAGACCATAAGTAGTAATTTTTGCAAATTAGGACAGCGCCTACTACTGATCTTTCTGCGAGGTGCCCGCTGCAAGTCTGTAAGGCGTTATGTACATCATGTTGGATGTGACTGATGGCAATGAAGAATTATGGCCGAGCACTTTGCGGCAGGTGGGAAGCATTAAACCACACATTGCGCTATTAGCACTGGAGATGACTGCTTGTTATTATACTTTCCCACCACACCATATTACACTGACTAATGCGATACCTCACCCGACACGACGCTCGTACAGGATCTCTCCGAAGATAAGTTCAAAGCACTATTGTGGCCCTGTGTTGGACTATGCGTCTACCACACAGAGGGCCCCCGAAATCAAATCCATTCGACGCTGGACTATTCTTCTCATTTCATTTTTTTAGGGACGAAGGTCCTTGGGGTGTGGGCCTGTCCGCCATTGTACGTCGTAGCCACCCCTAGTACTCAGAGTGCTTACTAGATGGCGCTACGGCGCTAGCTCCTATCAGTGGTGTGCAGGAAGCCAGAGGTGCAATCAGGAATGCATGTAAATCCATTGAGTGTGGGACGTCTCGTGTTGGGTGCTCACGGGAAGACTACGAGTGAGGCTATAAAAGGGGATATAAGTTTTTTTCGCTTTTTTTTCTTGGCTGTTTTACATTGCTTCTGTTATGTATATCTCCACTCCCCTCTGTAATGCCCTCGGGCCCTGAGGGTACAATAAATAAATAAATAAATAAGATGGACAGGCTCTGATGTAAGGGAAGCTCAGAGCAAAGCGAGATTTGAAGAGAGGCTTAGGGAAATTAAGGAGAGTAGATGGGCAGGGCAGGTGTTCAGGTATGTGTATAGAAAGAGTGTGGACACCAAGTAGAGAAAAAGAACTAGGAGACTCTCTTTAAACAAAAATTAAAGGAACCAGGCCAATATGTTCTAATCAACGGAAGTTTCACCTGCTAAGAGATATACAGAGAAGCAGAATTCAAGTACGCAACTAGATGTATATGGGGGCAGTTCCTTCATTTAGGCAGCAGTTATGCTACAGAGGCTGCCATTTACCGATAGCCTACCACACAAACCAACAGATACCGGAAGACAAAGAACAATACGCACTCGTCAACGACAAGGTCCTTAAAGTAGTCCGGAAGGGTCTTGGGAAGCTCCGACTCGTCCCGGTCCATTTGCGGGCAGATGAGCATGGCCCGCTCGACGCCGGACAACTCCGACTGCAATCGACCGCGATGGCACACTTTGTGAAAACTCGGCGAAGTGTTGAAAAATCTTTGAGGGTGTCTCTCATAATCATATCGTGGTTTTGGGAGGTTAAACCGCACAAATCAAAAATCTTTGAGGACGGGATACCACTGGAGCTACCGTTTCAACAAGCAGTCCCGCCTTCTTACAAGGCAGAAACCGCTTACCTCAGCATGTGTATGTACTAACGGGTCCACCGTTCAAGGGAACACCTGCGTGAGCAGCATGTGTAGATATCGCTACCTTACGGAAGCATAGTGGCTTAGATATGCATAGGAATACTGGTGGTTGAAAGTTCCGACTCCACTTGACAGACTGTTGACTTGCATGAAGATTGTTTCCTTATCCACTTGCTCTTAGAGGGCTAGGAATATTGATGGTGTGAATTCGAGTGTTCGTTTTAACAGTGCACCACACTGTACTTCGTACCCTCAACCACAAAGCACACACACACACAAAAACAAGCCAGAAGAGGAAAGGAAAGCAGGTATGAAAACAGAACATGGTTGAGAGAGGGAAAAGACACAGGGGATATCAAGATTGGGGAGAGTTCTGGAAAGTCGTGGGACCTGATGGTGAAGCCATCTTTTTCTTCTTTTTTTTTAATATTTCAAGAAAGCACAAAAACGACACTGAGAAACAAAGGAACATTTCCCTGTGTTGCTGTTTTTCCCTACTTTCTTCAAATACGAATCTGCATTAACTCACCCGACCGTCTCTGCTAACTTTTCTTCTTGATGCGCACACGTCCCCCTTCGAACGGAATACAATGCGGTCTGGCACTGCCTAGAGGCATTATAAGCCCTCTGTACCTGCTTCTGCACTTCCTTTATAATCAGTCCACTTCAGACCCAAGTGATGGTGTTGCGCTGCCCACGTCGATATTCTGGCGACAGCGATGGCACTTGTGGCTTTGTAGCAGACAGCCACTGCTTTGATGCTAAAAGACAAAGCGTGGCCTCCGAGATGCGCGTTTTGGAAACCAAGAACACCAAAAGGCTTTACGAGGTTGTACATCTCAAAGGCCATGCTTTCGGGGCCCGCGTGCTATTGTGCATGGACAAACGAGGCAAGGATTGCGAACACTGCAACGAGGCTGCAGATTCACTTTGTATTCTCAGTTTCGTGCCCTCGGCAATTTGCATGTTCGAAAAACGCCATGTCGGGGCGGTAAACCCTGCAGATCGTGCATCAAACATACCGGTGCACCCACAAGCGTTGCGCGATGAACCAGATAAGTGCAGTGAAACAACGCCGCCTTTTCATCGCGCACGTATGAGGAGGGACTGAAAACTGTTACACAGCGGCTTATTATTATTATTTGATAGGAAAAATGAACTTTCTGGGCTTCAGCATGGGGGAGCGTCCAATATAGCGGATGTTTGCTGGGCAAGGAGTTCAATATGCATGAGCAGCAGCCCCACATTTTTGCATGGGGAAATTCAAGGGGATTTCTTAAATGTTTGATACAGACAACGATTCAATATATACCAGTTCAATATAACCGGTATCGACTGTATCTCCATTTCTTCGTTCTTTCTTCCCAAACCCAGGCCACTGTTTTTTACACTTGCCGTGCCCGCTTCCCTTCTGTTTTTGTAAGGAAAGAAGATACAAAGCATATACACACACGTGACAAGGTAGGTGCCTGTTGCATTTAGAAAGACGTTACTAAAGGTTGGTTCCAGCGGCATCTTGTGTAGAAGACTCTCTTCAAACTTCCATCTTCCACCAAACTTCTGCCGCATTTGGTAATCCCAGCTGCTTACGAAAACTGCCCTCTCTTTCAATGAACTCAATTCAATTAAATTTAATTATTCATCCTTACAATATATTGGCACTTGCCATGAGCAAACTCAACTACAACATTGTATGTATCCATCACGTCACTCTTAACTTGAAACAAACCAGCGATATTGTACCAGTTTTATTATTTTTTTTACAAGACTTTTCATGAATATTCGAAAAACACAAATTAAGAGCATGACCAGTAGTGCTTGAAAAGGAACGAAGTGTGTCCCTTGGTGCTCATGCCACTAAAGAAAAAAATCTCAACATATTATTGACAGGGTCTTGATTATCATGCTTTTAAATGACAGTTTTAATTACATGATAATAATTATGCCTAATCAGATTGCACTCATAAGCGCAGTCTTAATCAGCAATGTGCTCCTCTCTTTTTACAAATCCACATCTCTCTCACTTTGTTTCTTTGTTCTATCGTTTTATTGTTTTCTTCAGAAAGCACCTGCATCGAAGAAATGGCTACACTGAACATCCGTGCCATCAACCTAAACAGGTGTTTTGGTCAGTGGCCTTATTGTGCGCCAAATTACGAGGCGATATGGAAAAATGTATAATTAGCTATGCAAATTTTTCAAATGTTCGTCGCCAACACCAAACAGTCTTCATAGTCAACCCTGTGATGAAGAAGAAGACAAAGAGAGCGTGCACTGGCTGAATTTTTGAGTTGCAGGTGCTAGACACAGCTTAGTTTACTGGTTGTGCGAACCAGAAGCAGAGCCAAACGACGAGCTTGGACAGCTTCACTGTTAAGAAAAAAAAAAGTAGGCTTACCCCAAAGTTGTGAAATGTTGCCTCCACCCACGGCTCGCTTTCTTGCTTCTGGTGGATGAAACGGAATGACTTCTCACGAGCCCGCTTGGCACGGTCCGTCTCCTGGTGGGCAAATCGCACGGTGACCGCCTTTGGCTCGTCAACCTCTTCGTCCTCTTCCATGGCTGCACAAACGACGGGACGAGAACACAGTCGCCAATCGACCTTCCAGTGAAGTGAGTGCAGAAGTCACAGCTGCTTTCGCGGATGTGCCAGAGCGCAAGAGCGCGATGTTCACACAAAATGCACATGTTTGACAGGGTATGGCACCATACTCTGTCAAAAATGAACTACCAATTAGCCGATCTATTCGTGCTGCTGCACAGCCTTCTGTGTTATATACGGTAAATACCATAATTACTCACATAACCTTCGCACTCGCATAACTCTCGCATTCCCCACATTTCCCAACAAAAATACGATTTCTTTTTCCTTCGAGGAATATTCGCACCCCCGAAAATCGCCGCAATAATGTCGTCTGCTGGTTCCAGCCATTGATGATTATATCGCGCACCATCTGGTGCCATCTCTTAAGCATCAAGCGTACTATTATTGCACAGAGATTCAATCCAATTTAAGCCAAGCCTAAGTGACAAGTGCGCATTGTGGCGTGGTTTGTATGTTGTGTCGGTAATCTTGTCATGTTATGGGGTGATACTGAAGCGGCCACTTTGTTTTCTTTTTTGCTCTGTACGTTTTCGTGGAAAGTTTTCCCCGTGCAATTCTCGCACCCTCCAACTTTGCATCAGTTTTCTGCAAAAAAAAAGTGCGAGGATTATGTGAGTAAATACGGTGCACTTGCTGCTTTCTTCCAAGCCCTCTTTAGTTCTTATTTTACCCTTTTCAACATGCTACCACGATAACATGAACACTGCCTGCTAAGTCTTCTTGACCCTGGTGTACTTCTTAACATTTGCCTGAATAACACTTGCTTGAGTACACTTAAAAAAGGCCAGTAAACAGGCTCAGACTTTTTTTTTACAGCGAAAGCTGTTATGAGATCACAACTCGGGTCACGTGCAGTCCGCCGCCGCTGCTGCCGGTGTACGTAACCACATCGCGCCAAATTAGGAAAAAAAAACCTAGCACCAATGACCAGTCGGGCTTGAACCCAGGTCTGCTGGGTGCCAGCCCAGTATTTTACCCCCGAGTTACGCCAGTGCTTGTGACTTGTTGTCAAACTTGCCTTAGGCAGGCTTGACGTCGGAAAAGCAACCGCATTAATACCACATATAAAAGTCTTAAAACAGCGAAAAAAACAACCAGTCGTCGCACAATGCGAATAGCGTCACGAGTGGGCTGTTCAATGCTCCAACCCATCACAAAAGCCTGTTCTTGTTCCCACATAAACTGTGGCGCATACCCACTTCAGCCATAATTCCTCATCGTCGTCAGCCACTGCACAAACAATTGGCAAAAATTCCTTGCAAGTGTTCAGAGGATACCATGCCTCTCAGAAGAACGCCGAAAAATAGCGCAGCGAATGCCAGCCTAGTACCCAAATAAATTTATTATGACCTAGTGGGTATCAAGCAAGTGTGCTTGCAGTAGTTACCCAATGAGTGTTTCGAAAAGGCTGTGAAAGGCGCCTTTCGTGCAGGCCTGGCGTTTTTTTCCTTTACATTCCCCAAACAAGCTCGGTATCTCAACCGCGGCAATCATGTCTTACAAATATTGCAGCACACAGTGCATCATCCAGACCCTCCGTTTTGAAAATTGATTCTCTTGCTACCCTCTTTCAACTGGCCGATCCTTTTTCTACGAGCAGCGACAAAATCTTGCCTATTGGCAACATTATGTACACCTGAGCTTGTCGATTGGTCCTTTACCCTAGGACACGCACCCTGGCTTTGTGGTAATGCAGTTTGGGTCGTGCAGTCTGCATTTTTCGTTTTACTGTGCTGCCTTCCGCCCTCCTGTAGAAACTGAGACTACGGAGAGAAGCGGTTTCACCAGAACGAAAGCCTCCGAGATGCAGAGGCGCCTCGCTACTTTACCGCTCCTCGCACTGAACTTCTTCCCCACCCCGCTATGACACGAAAAGCTCTGCTTGGTCGCTGGCTGTGCGCCGATAACGTATCATCGACGACGCGTTACAATGACGAAGTGAGCACAGTCACAACAAAAGGCTATGCGTACCTTTGGAAAAAAAATAAATGGGAGGGACGAGCGAGTAACTGTCACGAGAAAAAGCAGGTCGTTCTAAGACCTGTAACTTACTTCGTTACTATAGCACTCACTCACCAAGTTCTTGCACAGCATGTCCCCATAGTACAAGTGCACAGTTATTTTTACATCAAAAATTTTCTACCTCAAAGCTGTTTAGCGGCCCTTTAACAAAAGCATATTAAAAATGGAGACGTACAGTGAGAACGAAACACAGCTGATGGAGAGAACTATACTCAGTTACAACCTCAGCAAAAAAAAATGTTGACTTCACCCGCAAACCACAACGTGCGAGCCCTTTATCTGTGAAAGAGTGGCACGATCTTGTCTCTGCTCAGACCATAAGTGGTTTTCAGGGACTGATGTAAATACTATGGACATTACGAGTTAAATAACTTGTTGTCACTAGTCATGTAGTGTTTGGCTGCGCAGCGACGTTGGAATTCAGGATGAAATTTAACAGGACATTCAGGTGTCCCGACAGAGAACAAGCGACACAAACATGTCAGTATCAGAAAGTCAACTTATCTGAAAAACTCTAGAAGTGCTTGACAACACTAAATGAGCAAGTACTACTGGACAAAGCATTTATGCCACTTATCAGTGGAACGGCAATGGGAGTAGGCGGAGCTGTCATTTTTTTTTTCTCTCTCAGGTCGAAGCGAGTGTAGAAGGGACCAGCGAAATTCAGCTGACCTGCTTCGGCTGCCTTGGCCTTCTTGTCCGACTGGTCCAGGTAGGGAAACGACGGATTCATCTGCAAGACGGCACTGACCGGAGACAGATGAAGTTCACCTGAGGAAGCGATGAGAGAATCGATTCAGTCGCTGCTGCGCCCCAATGACAAAGGCGACAAAGAGGAGACAAAAGTCCAAACCTGGCCTGAGAATTCCTACGGCGTAGGCTTCGGCTGAACTGCTAGACTTTGTCGACGTGAGGAGCTGCCTGTCCATCATGGAGCTGTTTGAAAAAAAGCAACAAAGAAAAAAAACACATGGTGAGCCCGCAATCTACACTGCCAGAGAGTTTACAGTTCACAATTACTCTTTTAGAGGCATACTGAACAAAATTTTTGCCGCCAACATTTTTCAGCCAATTCGATAGATTGGATCCTGAAATTGATAGAGACAACCTTCACTCTAAGAAGAAACTACAGTAAAATAATGAATTTAGTGCGTTTTTCACAAACTGTCGTGTCTAGCGGCAGCGCCGTGAACTAGAGGATGTGACGTTGGGCGAAGTCACCGGAAACTGGCAAGCCGACAATGCCAGCCATCGCCCACGTCTCTCGACTCGCTCAACTTCCACTATGGTTCCCAAAACCGGTATGAACAGCAACAGCAGCGAACAATGCTTCCGGCACACCGACCCGCCGCCGATGGAGTCGGTGTGAGCGCCCACACTGTGCCTCAAAGTGGCGGTTAATGGTCCGGGGCCAGAGAAGCGATCCGCGCCTGCCCGAGGGCTGCTCGCTCGAATGCCAGCCTCTCGAGCCGGAGAAGTGTTCGAAGGTTTTTTGGACTACTGGGGCTAAGCGCCAGCGCTCTCGCGAAAGAGAACAAGCGGAGTGGATGGACAGCTGGAGAAAACAAAAAGGCGGACAAGAACACGTGCATTCTGCATGCGCCTGGGCGAGTTCGACGTCGCTGCTGTTTATCCGAGCTCTGTTTATCCGAGCAGGGGTATCTTCTAAGTGGTATTTCGAAGCTTGGTCAGTTCTTCCAATTTTTGTTCAGTATCCCTTTAAGCAGCAGATCAGTTTAAGAGATATCCATTCACTGCAAGATACCGTAGGCAAGAGCCACTGAGAAAGCTCCAGGGTACTTCAGCCCGAATGACATTATGCCATTACGCTGATTAGCTGCCACTGTCCATTGGCACTCGCGATGAATTTTAAATTGGCGGCACTGACGAGGTGCCTACCTATCAAGCTTTCCTTTTAAGGGGACAGGGTACGAAAAAATATTGAACAAAAAGCTTCTTTTTTTTTTGCGTTATTTGAAGTCTGCAGCCTTTTCTGAATTAGAATCAGTCGTTCGTGTGTCTCAGTGCGATTTTTTTTTCTTCTAAAATGACATACTTTAAAACTTGTGTGGTGGCCTGCCATGCCCCCATTCTTGCGTAGCGAACGATTCCTTGCAGCTCGAGTGTCACAGCCATATGGAGAGGTTACAGTTTACAAGCTGGTGTGCATTTGGCACCTTCAGAAAACAATGGGCCCAGAACTGCGAAAACAAAAGAAAGCAGAGGCATCAAAACTTTCCATCGAGAAATCTGCATTTATTAGTAGTCTTGGCAGTGCCATCACTGGTAATCACTGAAACTACTATCATTTGGCTATTAAAGAAATAGAGCCAACTTTGAGGACACGCGAAAAGCTGTCTGGGCCACATATTCACCTATGGCTTCAAAAGAAACCAATTCATCCCATAGCCTTCGCTCGGAGGACGCTGAAACTTGCCATAAGTTCAACAAAGCCGAGTTGAAAGTTGAACCATTTGTTCATAAAGAACACCTTCCAGCATCTGTTATTGAGGCTGTTGAGCCAAATTATCCGGAACTAGATCATCTGTAATTCCTTGAATGTGTCTTTAGGAAAAGTCAAAACCCTAACGAGTCATTGAATTGTCATGTGGGAGCGCACTCCAAAAAATGTTATCCTCGGGCAGCAAACACTGAAAATATGCATTGTTGATGCTGTGCTCGCTTTTACGAACGGCAATATAGCCCGTGTGAATGTGCTGAGCTTCTTTGGAATTTCGCCAGAGCACTGAAAAGTGCAGCACCTATGCACTCTTGACCTGCGTCGAGAGTACTATGGTGACAGGGCCGCACAGCAGGCGACAAAGGAGGCTCGCCAGGCGAGACGTTTCAGCACAAAAAAAAATTTACAGCTTTGCCGCAAAGGCGAAGCAATGAACGCGATAGCAACAAATTGAAGGTCACGCGCAGAATGGCAAGTAGATTGAAACATGCCCCACGTTTCTCAAGCACAAAATGACGCACGAAACATACTCACAGGTATAGATGAACACGAATAAGTGTCTCAGTTGTTACTTGGCCCTGTCTGAAAAGCGCGCCCTTTTCGCAAACGAAGGATGTGCAATGATTGCAGTGACCTTTGTGCGCCCGGTAACAACAACAGAATGCGTACGAGACGTACGATCCTCTCCGCTGCAAGTTAAGGGCACACAATCGATTGTACACCTCCTTATTCTCTTCGCCGGCCAAAGTACGCGTGAGAGATGAGAACCGCCGCGCACTCATTGCGCCATCTTGCTGATAATGCTGGAATGGCGATATACCCCCCCCCCCCCCCCCCCCCCGAGATGCACGCCAACAGCTAAGTGGTAGCCAGAGTTTTTTTTCTGAATTTTTTTCTTTCTTGCGTTTTCATATACCGTAATTACTCGAATCGAACGCGCACCTTTTTTCCAGTTAAGCGAGTTCATAAATCACATGCGCGTTAGAATCGAGTACGAAAAAAAAAATTAATACGGTCATATTGCCATCGGCATTTTCAAAATGGCCGCCCCCCTCGTGCGTCGGCAATTTCTGCCTATGTGTTTCCCATGTGCGGCACTTCGTACGTGTGCTGAGAAATTCGTCATCTGGTAGTGCATTAGCATCGACGGCATGGAAGGGCCGACTCCGAAAACTCGACGAATGCACCACGATGCTGCTTTTAAAAGAAAAGTCATCGCGTGTGCCGAAACGGACGGAAATTGGGCCGCCTCGCGGTCGTTCGGAGTTCCCGAAATGTGCGTGCGGGACTGGTGGAAACAAAAGCAGAATATTGTCGACAGCAAAGATTCACGTAAAAGCTTCAGTGGACCACAGCAGGGTCGGTTTCCGCAAATTGAAGAGCTGCTCGGCAAGTATGAGATTGAGCGGTGAGCGGCACAGTGGCCCGTGACGACAGAACTGCCCCAAGTGCAGGCTATGCAGTTAGCCTTAGAAAAAGGGCCAATGCCGAGCCAGTTAAAAGCGAGCAGGTGCTGGCTAACTAACTTTATGAAGAGGAAAGGCTTTTCTCTCGGAAGGCGAACGGGCAAATGCCAAAAGTTGCCGGAGGAGTACGAAGAAAATCTTTGCAATTTTCAGAGGTTCGTCCTAAACTTGCGGCACAACAACGGCTACCTGCTTGGGCAAATCGGGAATGCCGATCAAACGCCTCTTTACTTCAACATGCCTGGCACCACAACTGGGGAGAAGAAGGGGGCGAAGCAAGTTCGTTCGCGTGCTGACATCGGGCCACGGTAAAACTAGAGTGACGGCAATACTCCGTTGCACGTCAGATAGGCACAAGCTTCCCCCGTACCTCATATTTAAACGGAAGAAACTCCCGAAAGGAGTCGTTTTCCCCGAGTGGTGTGATAGTGCGGGCCAACGAAAAAAATGGGTGTGCGTTGCAATCGATGTCTTACTTTTTTTTTTTTATCTTGGAAACCGGGTGCGCGTTACAATCGAGGGCGCGGTAGAATCGAGTAAATACGGTATATTGATTGATTGATATGTGGGGTTTAACATCCCAAAACCACCATATGATTAT
Source organism: Rhipicephalus microplus (assembly GCF_043290135.1). Lineage (NCBI taxonomy): Eukaryota > Metazoa > Arthropoda > Arachnida > Ixodida > Ixodidae > Rhipicephalus > Rhipicephalus microplus. The sequence continues at coordinate 28,540,072 of NC_134706.1, read as the reverse complement.
AAGAGACGCCGTAGTGGAGGGCTCCGGAAATTTCGACCGCCTGGGGTTCTTTAACGTGCACCCAAATCTGAGTACACGGGCCGACAACATTTCCGCCTCCATCGGAAATGCAGCCGCCGCAGCCGGGATTCGAACCCGCGACCTGCGGGTCAGCAGCCGAGTACCTTAGCCACCAGACCACCGCGGTAGGGCTAAATACGGTATATTTATAAGCATACGGTGCATGACATTGACGCCCACGTCGGGGGCGAAATCTAGCCGAGAGTGTCCATAGAATTGCTATCACAATAAAAGTTATATTGGTGATTATTATCTGGCTGATGCCTATGAAACGGGCCCGTCAATTTGCTGCCATCCCATTGTACTTTTGAAATAATGCGTGTTTTTTTTATGTTCCTTTATCTTTATAACCTCAGTATCTAGAATCATAGAGTTTTTAACTAGTATTCAGATGACATAATAGGCAATATGCTGAAGCAGAATTATTGTGTGAGGAAGTGCTCCTCTTCAGCACGACATCTAATAGCTATTAGGGAGTGATAATTAAGTACCCAAAGTTAAAAAATTTAAAAAAATTATCGCTTCAATTTTCGGTGCTAAATGTGCTTCAGTAAAAAAAAGGAATGGCTTACGATACAAATGATGGTAAAATGTTTACTGTAACTCTCACGTTTATGGAGAAAAAGGTACATAAACTCCGTCCAAAATGCATGGCGGGTATAGGGCTTACCCTGTTCCCTCGAGGGCCAGTGCAGCAAAAAAAGTTTGACATGAAGAAACAAATAAGTTGGCACACGCTCACCTATTGAATGTTTGCTTTTGACCAGAGGTCCGGTCGCCGCCGCCGTCTGCGTTGGCAGCGAGCTGTTCACCTCGCAGCCTGTCATAGCTGGAGTTGCGAGTGTCGAGGGCAAACTCCAGCTCCACCTGGTGGCAATCGCATGAAACATAAATAAAGCCATGCTCTACCGTCAGTTACAAGAACGCAAGATGTGGCCAAAGAACCACGGCTTGCTTACAATTCACCTTTGCAGGAAAGTTGTGCGAGCCAGTTTTATTTCGTACAGAGATTTTTACATGCTCGTGTAAATACTTTGCATACAGAAACTGAAGTTGTGACCATCATATCTAAAATATCAGCTTCGGCTGAGCGATGGCGTTACAATCTCTAGCGAAATTTTCCGGGATAACTTGCACTAGAGACACAATCATGTGTCTGTACGAGAACACCAAGAATCTAAAACACGTGAAATGACTTCACGGAAGTGAGCAAAAATGATTGCATAGTACGTCGATGCTTATTCGGAGTGGAACAGTGATGCCCGTGAGTCGAGCTCACATTCATTCTGAGGTTGGGACCGACCATAGGCACTGCCAACGAAGAAATGACCTATCAGACGTTCAAGACCTTTACGATAAGTGTGCAGCAAAATTAATACCTAATCAAAGTAATCCGGAACCAATATATCGGTAACGATACCGTTAGTAACCTGCGTGTTTATGGGCAGGTATTCTAAGCTACACCAAAGCCCGCAAGAATAGGCACAGAACTTGACTAGCTCGCACTAAGTGGCAACCAATGTTGTCAGAATGAAAAAAGAAACGAAAACAGTTTCATATTATGGTATTTCTTAGCACGTCAATCAGATCGAGGACACAGACATAAAACATACTCAAGTGCAACGCACATTGCAAACTTTTTTAGAGCGGAAGTTGTAACAGTGTGCAACATACACAGGCACTGGGTATGCTGTGTTGCATCAGGGTACATGCACAGTCACTGTGACAAGTAACACGAAACTCGTTGTTGTGTGACGTGGAGTGGCTCGACGGGCGCCGCACGAAGTATGGCAGTGCAAGCGTAATACTTGCTATATAACTGCATGTCGTCCGCCAGAGTTCCTTCAACTTGAACGCGAGCAGCAAAATCCAGATAGCACGTGCGACAAAGAGGGAGGAGCCATGGCAGAGGACACGCTGCTAACTCTGCCTTTGACGCTGATTGCGCTTCCTGCCACAATAGTTTGTGCGGCGTCCGCTTGGTGGTCTGAGGAGAGCAGCCATGCGTGCCGTATAACCTCTAACAGCGGCCCCGCTTGTACACTGTGGACTGCATCCTCGTTGTGATTTCCGTGCTGAGAAAGTTCCCAGTATGAAATAACAAGTATCCCGAACCAACACTCTGCTTGAAAAAAATTTCCACGGCGTACTTTATGAGGCACCGTTAGCGCTGGAAGGTGGATCTGCTCTTACAAGCCATAACTCTATTTAAATTGAAAATAAGCACACTGCCCCGACATCATGCCTGCCATGCCACTGGAGTAGCGAACAAACCGTGCAATAATCTAAATTGTCAGTTGCAGGCAGCATATTGTAGTAACTGTCGAATGCCTCGGCAAGTTCAGCAACATGGCATCAGGCGTGCAACTCCTGTCACATGTAATAAATAGGGAATCACGAGTGAGAAAACAAGCACAGAATGCCTGTTTTTCGGTTATCAGCATTTGTCACGGACGGCCATTTTTGGCGACACCGCGTCACGGCAATTAACGGGCGCCGTACTCCCCGACTGACCGTGAGAAACGGCGGCGCATGAAAGGGAGCCGAGAAGTGCAAAATGGGGTGCTCTTCTTAGAACGTCGCCGCCGACGGTTAATCCTTTTGTAACTGTGGCGGCGTCTGCAAGGTCGTAGAAGGCCGCGGTATACCCCGAACAAGGATTAGACTACGAGACGCCCCGGCTGAGAGCTAAATGGTTGACCGTTCCCACGGGGAACAGCGTGGGAAACGCTCTGGTGGCCGAGCCGTATGACAACAACCTGACAGGTTGTCACTCTCGCTAGTTGCGGGCCCTCTCCCAATTAAAAAGGGGCGGGGTCAAAATATTTTTAGGGCGGAGTTTTCATCAATTAGACGCACATGATTGGACCCATGTAGAGGTCTCTTGTCCCCAAGGAAGAGAGTGAGGAGACACGAGGGGGATTTAAGCGCAGGATTTTGCCCTGCTAGGCAGACTAGTCGCTGACCAACATGGTGTAGAAACAGATCAACAAGCATCTCTTCTAGAAGTTTTTAGTGTGGCTCTGTATCGGCTGGCCACCTAAACTTAGCCGTTCGTCTAGTCGTGACGCGATATTAACGTCTGCAACGTAGACATCGGGACTTCGCCTCGAGTTAGCTCAACCTGCTCGAAGTCACCTGCAAGCACTAGCCTCCCGGAGCCACCAGCGTTGCAACACCGCCGACATCGCAGTCGTGCCAGAACTCTCTTCGACTTCTCGCATCCGATCGTCGGGGACACAACGCTGCCGGTCATCACACGTATGCCTTCACCTGTTTATATCTTCGAACTTTCTCTTCCGTCGTTCTATTCTTGTTAGTTTGTGTAGTTTGTAATAGTTCTCTCTCGTAAGCTGATTTACTGTTTCTGTTATATATTTCTTTAGTTGTATCAAATGTCGATGTATGTTGTTAGTTGTATTGAAGTGCTGTATTAGATCCCGTGTGCTGCAATATCACTAGAGTAAAGTTTGTTTTGTTTTCTCACGTCTCTGATCTCTTCACTGTCTCTGCTTGCGTACGGAACGAACCAACCTGCTGTCATTCCCGTCGCCGACTTCGCGCTGGCGACGCTAGAGTGGCAGCTTGTAACAGCATTCAATGCCTCTTTCTGTGATCATCTTCCTGTGTTTATTCTGCCGGAAAAGGGAATAAAATTAATTTTCAGAAGTTGGCACTTTGTTGTGTGTGTACCTTTGTTATGTATCGTTAATCAATTGCACTATATAGTCTACAGTTTTATATTCGATGCATTCCCAAGCATTGAGACTCAATTTTTAGGGTTCTCGACAAGTGTGTTTCTATTTAGGTCAGCAAGATGGAAACATTGCTGGAGTTCAATACCATGACATTTTGGCCAGCAGTCGAATACCATAATCACCAGAAGCGACGGCAGAAGTATTGCAATGAAACATACCGTGTTTATGTGACATTACGGACAGATTCTCGGTGCTAGGTACCTAGACATGGCAATTACCGCGACTTTTGATCTCACTAGTGTCAGTGCAGGGGAGGGCATGCAGTCATTGTTTCGTTCTTTTGTGCCCCACCTTCTTCTGCTCGCCAGCTGCAAAAGAATGCATTAGGGTACTTGCACTAATCCGATGTCACAGTTTCTTCCAGTACATGTTCGAGTAAAAATGCACACGGCATCTCAACCAGCTGGTACCCAGAGATGGTGGCCCCGGTGATATCACCGCACACTACGTATAGCATTAGCCAGACATTGTACCTTGTGCTGCTTCGGCTTGACTCGCGCCGAAACACACTGTTCTTCGTTGATGATGGAGCCGAACGGCTGGTGTGGGTACTGAAGGAGGTAGAGGCTGTTGGCCAGAGCCTTCGATATGTATACATCCAGCTGAAATAAAAGAACGAAGCATTGCTCCAGTTTTACAACCTTAATTAGGAAATAGGTGTCAAGAAACAACTATTGTCAGGACCACCATGTCAAGGAAAGGCAAGGCAGCTTTAGGATATGGTACTCAGGCTTTGCATACCTTGCGCACTCATGCAACTTTCAAGAATAATGAGAGTTAGCACTCAAAGGCACAGGCACAGATTCGGGGGTTGAATCACCACCCCCTGCCTTTAAAAACGTTTACATTTCGTGTATTCTCACGTGCACAAACATACGTAAATGGCGATCAGATCTCCTTCCCCTCCCGCCGAAAACTACTTTCTTCGCCTCTGTTAGCAGGGTCAAAAATGAAAATTTTAAAAAGCGGTAGGGAAGAGGGGGCAAGGGGAAAATTCCTTTCTCCACCCATGGTTAACGTGCGACCAACAAAAAGGCTCCGGGCACTCCACTATAAACCGGAGATGCGCTTTACTGGCACCTAAGCGCTTCAGGGGTGATTAGCTGTTTTCCGCGTCAACGCCAGCTAAGCCAGTTTCTCTACTCGCACACCCGGCAGCCAGACATATTGCGCTTGACTCCCAAAACGCGTCGATTTTAAACTACGCAATCACCACACGCGAGACCATTTTACTGGTGCGTCTAACATGTTGTGCCGAGTACATTTCCAAACTAACCTTGTCTTCGATTGGGTTGTCGAAGCTAACAGAGACTTTGTACGAACGAACTATGCTCTTTAACACCGACGCTGAAGCGGCATGCATTCGGAACGCGTGGTTTGATTGCTTCGTTCTGACATCTACGAATAACTGCAAGTCCGCAGCTTTAGCTTGTACGGACGCAGCCCATCACTGTCAGAACAGCAATTTAACGTTGCCACAAAATACTGAATGTCCGCAACGCGTTTAATAACGCTATTTCGCGAAGTGATGATCTCGCGTATTAGAGGCCCCAGCGTGCCATGTGTCATCGGGTTCACCTTGGTGCATGCTTACAAACGCGTCATGTCATGGAACGAGATGACCCGGAAGTTCGGCGAATACGTGTCTCGTGCAACTGGGACGCGAAATCGAGGAAACGGGGGGAAAATACATAGCAAAATTACCTCCTGAACGACTTCGTCGTCATCGTCTTGACTTGTCGCGTCGGCTGAAGCCATGGAAGCCGCCATGCTGAGCGCTCAAAGTTGTCAGGCGATATGACGAGCTTGTCCAAAATGCGATTGCCAGCGATTGCAACTGCTGCACCATGCAGCGGCCGCTGAGCGCGTTTCTGGGTGCTTGCGGTTCTGGCGACAGTTCTGGCAGGTGGTTCTGGTTCAAGCCGCCTGGAGAGAGAGAACGCCGAGAGACTGACGGGGGCACACAGTAAAACTACCGCAAGCCTAGCCGCGCGGTCGCGCGCGTGTAAGAAAAAATTACGAGTCCGCAAACCAGGTTCATATCCACTCAGGGGGATCGGTCAAGAATTGATTAAAGAAATTAGGTTTCTTTTAGGGGCGAAGCTCCTTAGGGCGTGGGCTGTGCGTCTCCTGTAGGCTGTATGTAGCCACCTCTAGTTTAGTTCTTGCAGTGTTCACTAGATGGCGGTACCATCCCCTGTATGTATAGACCACTAACCGTATAGACCACTAACCATTACATCGGTACTATACAGGTTGGCGATGCAAGCAGTAAAAATGAAAATAGAAACATGGGCCGAACATAACGATATTTTGGGAGAACTTCAGAACGGATTTCGAGTCGACAGGCGGTTAGACGATAACCTGTTTGTTCTCACTCAGTGTATAGAAATATCTAAAATAGAGAATAGGCCCTTGTACGTGGCTTTTCTAGACATCACTGGGGCATACGACAACGTTAATCAGGAAATTTTGTGGGATATATTGAAAGGAATGGGCATGGGCGACGACTGTATACAGCTTTTGAGGGAGATATACCGAGAAAATACAGTTTGCATAGAGTGGGAAGGAATGCGTAGCAAAGAGAACGTTGAGGTTAGCAGGGGTCTGAGACAGGGATGTCCTTTGTCCCCACTGTTATTCATGCTGTACATGGTGAGTATGGAAAAAGCGCTAGAAGGTAGCAACATTGGTTTTAATCTGTCACACAAACAGGGCGGCATGATGATTGAGCAGAAGCTTCCAGGTTTATTTTATGCGGACGATATCGTCTTATTTGCGGACAGTCGAGATGATATACAGCAGCTGGCGAATATATGCGGAAGGGAAGGTGAAGCTCTTGGACTAGGATTCAGTGTAACGAAGTGTGGTTTGATGGTATTCAATGATCCCTGTGATCAGACGGTGTCCATACAAGGCCAAGAAATACCGAGGGTAAGTGAATACAAGTACCTTGGAGTATAGGTAAATGAGAGTGATAGATACATGGAGGTACAGGAAAAAGCCTCGGCAGCAAAAGGAAAGAGGAATGCGGCAATAATGAAGCACAGAGCGTTGTGGGGATACAATAGGTATGAGGTGCTTCGAGGTCTGTGGAAGGGTGTAATGGTTCCAGGGCTTACTTTTGGGAACTCAGTGGTGTGCATGAGGGCAGAGGTGCAATCGGGAATGGATGTAAATCAAAGGACTGTGGGACGCCTCGCGTTGGGTGCTCACGGGAAGACGACAAACGAGGCTGTAAAGGGCGATATGGGGTGGGCAGGTTTTGAGGCGAGGGAAGCGCAGAGCAAAATAAGGTTCGAAGAAAGGCTAAGAAATATGAAGGAGAGTAGATGGGCAGAGAAGGTGTTCCGTTATTTGTATAGGAAGAGCGTGGACACACAGTGGAGAAAAAGAACTAGAAGACTCACTAGTAAGCATACGGCTGGTATTGTGAGCCATATGTCAACAAAGAGCGTTAAGGGAAAAGTCAGGGAGGCGGAGAGGATTTGCTGGATGGCAGCTATGGAGAAAAAACCGGCTTTGAGTAACTACCGAAAGGGCAAAAATGAAATAAGGAGGGAGGCATTTTACGATAATTCAAGGGGAAGCGCTTTACTGTTTGAAGCGAGATCGGGCTGCCTTAGAACGCGTAGTTATAAAGCAAGATTCAGTAAAGAAGAAGAACAATGCACATGCTGCGGGAAAGATAAGGAAACGGCGGAGCATGTTCTGATTGAATGTGGAGATATCCACCCAGGTGTACGTTTGGGCACGAGCCTACAGGAAGCCTTGGGTTTTAGGGACAACAATGGAAAGCTGAACACACCCGCGATTGAAATAAGTAAGAGACGGTTAGAGTATTGGTGGCAGAAAATTAGAGAGAAAGGACAAAAATAAATATTGGAAAAATAAAATATGGACAGTGTGCCGTAAATGGCAGAGAACTTAAGCTGAAAATTTACCTTTTTTCCATTAAGATAGAATTTATCGAAGTAGAGGCATTATGCCAACATTAAAAAAAAGGTTTTTTTTTTTTTTTTGTCGAGCCTGGTGGCATACTTGTCACCACCCCGTTATAAAGGGGACGCTCATAGCATCCATCCATCCATGTAGCCACCTCTAGTTTAGTTCTTGCAGTGTTCACTAGATGGCGGTACCATCTCCTGTATGTAGCCACCTCTCGTTTAGTTCTTGTAGTGTTTACTAGATGGTGGTACTTGTAGCTGATGATGAAAAGATGCAAGCTGTTATAAACTAGAAAGCGGTACTTGTAGTTGATGAAAGACGCGAGATCTTATAAAATAGGAATGATGTCACATATGGCGCGTGTCATTGGTTGAAGGCAATCGTTCGATTTAGTGCGGCGACGTACGCTAGGGGGAGCGATGTAATAAAATCGAGTGGGCAAAATGTACAGAGGATTCATGGTTTACCAGGTTTACCTCCGGAGCTTCGCCCACTCATCATCATTCACTTCGTGGATATGGCGGCACTTTTTTCTTTCGTCCATGGCCGCGCATAAGGTTTCCCTTTCGTAGGAGGTAGGGGGAGAGGATAGGCGAAAAAAAAAAAGATCAAAATTAAGCGATAATTGACGTACTTCTTACCGTACGCAGTAGTCGGAATGCAACATTGGTCAATGGCCATCGCAATCTAAAAAAAAAAATTTGTACTTGGACAGTGTTTTTGCTACACAACAACCATCGTGAGGGCGCAACCAAACACAATAGAGAGGAAAAAACAGACGATGAATGTCATCGACAATCGTCCGTTTCCATGCAGGACTCCGAGGAACAACCAATCTTCCCATGTGTTGCGCCCTGGCGATGGTTTCTATGTCGAGAACCAATTCACCCAACAGTCATCTCTTTTGAGTAATCAGCTATTTCGAGCATAGAGTTTCTCACAAACTCTTATCACTTAACGTACTTTTTCCTCACGTTATCACCACGGTTTGGGTAGTTCGCGGTCACGGATGGCACGCGCGTTATCAGTATGACATGGCATTCCCGACAGGAAAGGGCCAAACGCCGGGTTTTCAACAGATTAAGGTTGTTGTTGTTGTGTAGAAGTACTTCCAGAATACTCCACTTTTTCTCAGAGTGCAACCACCGCGGTCAGAAAAAAAAAAAAAAAAACCCTGCGTGTAGACGACACTGGTCCAACCCGGTTAACGTACGTATGGGGCAGACCACAGAACACCTGAGCAGACTTTGACCACCTCCACCCTTTATGTGATCACACGGAACCGCAACTTCGCCCGACACCCTTCGCTAGCACGCCAACAACCAAGAGTACAGACATGCTGTAGGGAATGCGGAGGATGGCGCGATTTTCTTGCCCTTCGAGAACCACGTCACTGAAGTCTGTTCTCTCAACGGCAGCTAAGGATTTTTAATTTTTTTTTTCCCACACAAACTACTTGAGCTAGAGACGGCCGCTAGTTAAATTGTTTGCACTGGCGATCAATAGCGTTCTCACAACCAAACACGTGTTCCTCTAGGAATAAGCGGTGCATAGAGTGGTGGTGGTCAAACATTATATAACCATTGAATCATCACCGCTGTCATCCTTTTTTGTACACGGCATTGGGACGAAAAGCACGCGTGAACGTAAGCAATGCGATATCACTAACCAAGATGTTTTATAACATCAAAAGGACGAGAAGTAGGCTCGAAATGCAGTTTGCTAGCTTGCTGCTTTTCACGGGTGTAAAGTGAAGAGGGAAGAAAGGTGCGCACACAGCAGAGCGCCGTGAAGGGGGGGGGGGGGGGGGGAGGGGGGGGGTCCCCTTTTCCAGTGACCTTGAAGAAGGGCCCCAAGTCTGCCCAGTACTAAACATTGAGGAAGGAAAAACTTCCGCGCTAGCCAACATACCCCTACCTCATAGAAATATTTAGTAGGGAGGGGGGGCGCTGGGAGTGTTAACCACTTACAGCATATGCTACTCTTAGCTAAAGGTAGCATATACAGCAAGTCTATTACGGCCATAATGACAGCATTAAGGTGGCGGTCCCACTCCAGTGGCAAGAGCTCGACATTTTAGTCGTTGTTTACTGGCTCACTGTGCTTGCTCTGTTCAATGGAAGAATATGAGTTCTATTGCATCAGAAAGTTTACGTTCTCCGCTTTCTAATGACAACTAGTATTTTTGCCTAGTCCGGAGTGTTATTTCATGGCAATTAAAACAGTGTGAGCAAAAAACAGCGTTTTTTCTGTATAAGCCTTCGTTGTACTGCCAGTGCAGCAAAACTGTCCAAGATAACGAAATGAAATTTGCTGAGCCTTTTAACGAAGCGTTATGCAAGGTTTCTATGAAGAGATATTGCCAGTAAAGCAATTAGAAATTGATGCACGCTCTAATAAAAATGGGCAAAAGAATGAAAGTTTATGAATAAATAAGGGTCACCAGATCCTGCATGAAGAGTCAGGGGGTGGGAAGGGGGTTTTGTACCAAGTTTGGTGGGCGTTTTTTTTTTTACTGCAGTGAGAATTTCGAATTTCAGACAAATTTTTTATTGTATCCGTGCTGCTTCTTGAAGAGCATGACGAGGCGCTGCTCCTCACATTTCCTCTTGCTGAGGAATGTACTCAGGGTTGTCACACTTCACGCAGTAGTTGATAAAGTGGCTAGAGACACTCGCTGCTAGCGCAACACCATGCATTGCGCACGTGATTGGCGAGAACTTCAGTGTTCTGTAACATGATGCGCACTGTTTGGTGTGCACTGAATCTGGGAAGTTTGTAGTAGTACTGAACTAATCTGGCACATATATCTGCCCCAGATTATCTGTGCATGATCGTGTCCCTTTATGTACTGCTTCATCAAGTATATCATTCAACTGTTAGTGGCTGGGCACCGAATGCGAAATCTCGAGATTGGTAACGAAACCACGGCACAAGGAGCTGTCGCACCAAATGGCACACCTCTCTTGGTCGAGAGTCCCCCGCCTGAATGTGCCAAGTGTGAAACAGTTAAGACACCAAACATGCCACGCCAACACAACTTTAGCGTGCAGTTCCTGCAGATTACTATGCATACAAAATTTGCTGATCAGGTGGAGTGAGCCAACACCGAAGAAAGCATTTCCCTCTTCCATGTCTCCCAAATCTATGTAGGTACAGTGCTCCCGAATTCAAATGCTACATCAAGTACAAAGCGCAGCTACTGGATTGTGCAACTACATACTCGAGAAAACCAAGTCATGCTGCTTTAAATTTGACCAAAAGTAGTTCAATCGGGTTTGATGCAAGTTCACAGGCCAATGTTACACCTAAGGGATGCGAGCAAAAAACTAGAGCTTACTAAATGTGTTGACTATTTGGCCCCGAATTAATGATTTCGAATACATGAGCATTCCCATTGAAGGAGGGCAAACAAACAGAAAGCTAGACGAACAAAACAAGAGTTCCACACACATTCCTTTCTTAAAGCACTCGTTGTGCACTTCCTGGTTTTTTGCACTGCTATGATCTAAACTGGAACTGAGCCAACTATCCCAGTTGTGAACATTGCTATGAGAGTCCTGCACAGAGCCATTTTCACTCTACTCACAGGAAATAAACTTAGAAATAAATTTAGAAACGGTACATTTCAAGACTAACTCAACCACAGCCACTGTGGTACATAGTCCAGTATGTGCCACACGTAAAAAAAAACACACATACACACACAAGCAAATGCAAAGAAAACAACCCAGTACTCTTTCTTTTCATTCCAAGTTTTATTCTCAAAAAAAAAAAAAAGGTTGCACAACATTCACTAAATATTACTGCCCCTTAAAGTTCCTCAACGACCACTGGGGGTGGGGATGGGGGGGGCACCACTCCACAAAATGGGCGCACGCGACAAGCAGAGAAACAAAAAAAGTGTTCTACTCACACTCACTCACACACACATACATGCTGCTTTCGCACACACTCCTTTCAACATTGGCGCGCAAGCACGTCGTTCTTATCGTGCTTGCTTGTTTCTTTTAAATCTGTACATGCATATAATTAAAAAAAAAAAAAGACTAAAGAACAGCTGAGGATTCTCAGCCCTCCCCCTCCCTTGCATCCGACTCTAGGTAATCGCACCTTTCCTTGAAAGACAGCAACCAAAAAAGATAAAAAGTAACGACGAAACAGCTACGCGGAAAGGCAAGTCGAGGCTACGGTCAGTACGTTCTCGCAGCAGCATAGTCTCAAAGCAATAAGGCTACTCCCTTCCCACCACATCCTTCCGACGGACAACCCCTGTCGCGAAATGAAAAACGGAAAGAGGCAATCAGAAAAATAGGCACATCGAAACAGGACTGATAAGGGTCTCCATGTCGAGAGGCAAAGCCAGAAATAAGTCTCAGCAGTAGTCTGATAAGCTCTCGACGTAGTGTCTGTTGGGAAATCTCCAAATACAGGTAAACCTTTATGCAGCAAATGTGGATTTAACAAATTACTGGTCATTACGAAGCAAAGTCATGTCCGTAATGAAGTGTCAGGACTTCTTGCATGTTAAAAAAACCATTTTCGTGTCACATGCGACTTGGCTATAATGATGCTTCACTGCTATCGACTTTAGCAGCTAAACGCCAAACACAACGTTGCTCTTGGACTCCAGGCACAAGCGGCTTTTTGCAGTACAACTCTGATATAGCCCATGCCCATTTTTGGGAGGTGGGGGGCAATGAGGCAGGTGCACCTCATGTAGAAGCGAGATTAGCGTTCGTTCTGGAAACGTAGTACAAGTTCGATTCATGCAAAAAAAAAAAAAACTGCCTTTACCGGTCCTATAACGCTATCAAGAACTCCGTTGTACCCAATCACTTAAAACAAAATGGAACAATTGTGATGCTCGCCACACTAGGCCTGCAAAGCACCTTCCATCGCTGTGCATAGCTGAAGAGACAGCAAACGGGCTGGCCATTCGGAAATCATTAACGAAACATTTTGTAATCAGCGCGGCATTCCGAATGCTCCCCCCAAAGCCACTGGCACAAAAAAAGGTTAACTACGATCCCCGAAAAGTGCAGGTTCACGATACTTCACCAGAAATGTTCGACAAAACAAACATATTGACAGAGCAAGACCACTGCACAATAAAAATTCATGTAAATGCTTAACGCGACAGCCGAGATGCTCTAGCATTAATGAACAAACAATAAAAGGGGGAGGGGCACATTAGCACAAGTGCCAAAAAATAGCAGGCCTGTGCAAACAATACGTCGACAAGAAAAGAAACTCTCACTATGAAGCACATAAAAAAACGTCGATCACCGAAGGAAGTGAGAAATAAACCAGTTCTTGTTTGCATAATCTCGACGTTGCACACATTTCCAACCCTCGGAAAGATGGACCGACGCCACCTAATGCGGCCATGACGTCCCGTTCTTTGGAAACCAATGGGACAAGGCGCAAGAAATAAGGGGTAGGCTCTTTACCTCTGCTCCTTCCCGAGAGCATAAACAGATGCTATTGGGAATATTCCTTCCCGGTAGCATAGAGAAACGACAGCATTGGGCACTGAAAATTCTGTAAAACAAGCAAAGCGCCTACAACTGTCTACTACAGTAAGTGTCATTATTTATGCACCTCGATGACAAATTAAAACATGTATAAACCTATTAAACCTGTATATAAACCACATGTTTACATTTTTTTTCGCGATACTTAATGCTAAGGTGCAAGTTTTGTAGCCAAAGATCAAAATGTTAAACATCAAGGACCTGCGTTATCTAATTAAATTTGTGTGCATGCACACCCCGTATACTGCATTTTAAGCAAAAAAAAAAACATTAATTGAGCATAGATTTACACCTCAAACAGTGTAGAATGTTCGACCGAGCACACTGATGCACTTGACACCATTTGAAGCGTATTTGCCCCATTTTTACCTTGTATGGTGTAAAAAACCTCAAAGGTCACACTAATGCATTTACACCCTCCCATCTATCCAATTTACACAGCTTAGGTGGTGTAAAACACCCATCGTTGTGTACTTTGCAATTACACTGCTCGAGGTTCATCTGTGCCCGAAAATTAGCGTTGTCTATTCTTGCTCGCATTTATTTGCTCTGAACAGTGCGCTAAATATAATACGCTCTAATCCAAAATGCTGCGCCATGCATGTAACGTGCATGTAAGAAAACGCATACAAGTATGGCTATTACCGGTGTGCGACAGAAGCGCCCTTAACGGTGCGAGTTATCTTGCAGAGTGCGCGTGAGGCAGTGTTCTATAAGCACGCTGCATTGCAAGATCCATGTTCGGTTGCCACGAGCGGCAGTGTAGAACATGGAACTGAAGGCAAACGATCGAAAAAAAAAAATAATAAGAACCGAGATGTGCAGCGACCACAATCATTTATCAACATTTCTCCTGCACTCGGACAACATGCCCCTGCCATCTTAAAAAACACATCACACTTCTCTGTCGGCTCCGCTCAAAACACAATTGCTTGCACTGAGGCCACCCGCTGGTAGCATCTAGCTGCTCACAACTGAATATGTACATCAGGCATTTCACATGGGGTTGCAAACAATGGATGCCATACGTTTCCACGCACTGACAGACAACTGTGGTACACTTCAGTTTGTTTTTTTTTCTAGAAACTCAGATACTTTCTTGAAAACAGTAACATTTCATACCCTTTAGTGACGCAACTAACACCCTCCAATGAGTGTGCAGTCAATGGCGCTAAATTACTTTCTCTAAACGGCGTATCCACGAATAAGTGGATGTTATTTTTTTTGTTTCCCCGTTATCTTTACTGAAGGAAACCACATGTAAGTCAGTGCCACAGTAAAAGGGTGCGCACTGCTGTCTGAAAACAAAAAACAATTTTCGCTGCAACTGCGAATAATGTTTAGACAGGTAACAGGGCATAACAAAGGCGTAAAATCAGCAGAATTGCGTAGCACGTTTAGGTTGCAAAGATCCTACCTACACCACAACACAATCTCTACAGAAAAAAATCAGCAAAACAAAAAATGCCAAAGATTTTACAAATAAAGTTTTCTTTACAAGATTAGACCAGAAAGTAACAGTAGAAACACTGTTGGAACATACCTTGACACTCTGAAAAACTCGCTTCCCTTGAACACCAGCAAACCATGAAGGGAAAGACTTGCAGCACCGTTGTTGGTGCCATCTTATCATGCTAACTAGGGCACACAAAACGAATGCTAAACACCAATTGCATCCCATTAAACCCATCGACTGGTGCAGATGCATTGGCAGCAGCAGCAACGAATGAAGTGGATTTGTTTGGCGTTTGCCCCTTTTTATCGAGAGAACATTGCATGGCTGTTCAGAGATCTTGTTGCCCAAACTAACATGAAATGGCACCGCATGCGCTGCAGCTGTCATTAATGTACTGGTTCATTAGAATGCTGCTAATTAAGAAGACAACAATTTCCGAATGAACAAACTTCTGGCCAGACCAATGTAAAAAAAAAAAAAAAAAACAAGCGTCGCTAACAGGAAAAGTTCATTTCTGGGCTGAAGAATGATGGCGATTGGAGAAAAACATAATTGGAAGAATAAAAAAACATTCTCCGCCAAGCGTGCAGTCGGCGTGGCAGTTATCCTCACGTTAAATGTTTTGGGACTTTGGCAGCAATTAGAAAAAAAAGGGTGTTAGCTTAAGGAGACTAGCACTGTACAGGCCTAAAAGCCAAAACCAAGGAATGGGCGCTTAAAACGCGCGACTATTCGAGGCGGCAGAAACCCTGCCAACCAGGTAGCAAAACTCTACAAAAATTCATTCAGCTGGGTAGAACACAGCGATTCTCGGGAGAACTTGATAATAATGAAAGGTGGGGGGGGGGGGGGGGGGTGGACGGACCGGAATTAAGACCAGCCCGCCCAGTTTACGCGCTTCAGTTAAATTTTATGAAACAAAGGTGGGCCAGCCGATTGACCTCGATATTGTAAAAGATAAGCGAGGATTTACGAGATGGGTGTAAATAAAGTGCAGTTTTTATACATGTCTCTCGAAAGTAAACGCATAAATACAAAACCTCGAGATTAACGACAAAGACAGACAGAGCTCCCACTGTGCATAGGAATATTTTGAGACACAAGAAAAAAATAAAAAAAGAGGACACTCTGGAAACACTACGACAAGAGAGGGGGTGAAGCCTTATGCGACAGGGGTCGCGGAGGGGAGCGCGGAAGCAAGATGTGAGTCACAGGCGTGAGTAGCGGATGAAACGAAGCAAGAGAGAAAAAAAAAGCTAATCTATGCCATCGTAGAACGTCGCCCCCCCAGTTCCGTTACTCGGTCGCCGGCCGCAAGAGTAGTACACTGTCCTACGCACAGCGGTAGCACACAGTCCTTTTCCCCCGTCGGCCACAGTGCAGTGTTCGCGGGAAAGGAGAAGCCATCGTGCCGGAAGAGGGGAAGAGAGAGGATGCCAAAAACTAATAATAAAAAAGGATGTCAAGGGAAGAGGAGGACGGCGAGACTGCCGTCGTCGTCACCATTGCCGTGGAAAAGCGTTCCTTTTTTTTTTTCCGTCTTCTCTCGGCGCAGCAAAGGCGGCGGCGTGCACGCCTTTTGCCACCGCCCCTTGCTTTTGCCAAGTGCCACCGCCGTTGTCGTTTGCCAGATGCCGGAGGGGGACGACAACAGTTCAGCCCCTCTTTTCCGATGGTGGTGGTGGCGTGCAAGTGTCATCATCCTCAAGCGCACCTGGCGTCTCCGCTGCAACTGGGTTGCACAAGAAAAAGGATCAAATGTTGAAGCGCTATACACTAGACAAGGCCCAAATAAACACTTGATAGGAACAATAGAACCAGAATGATATGTACCCCCTCCAGAACAGCAAGACAGAGTTTTTTAAAATTCAGAACAGCAAGACAGTTTTTTAAAATTAACTAGAGGGGACACTGTCACTGCGATTGTTCAGCGACCATGGGAATTATGGGTATGACATGGATTCGCCTAGATTTCGTACTTGTGGGTGGTGAATCACACTTGTGGCTTCGTTTATTGCTGTTTTGTTACGAAGGAAAGAACAATCCCCTTGAACTTAGTGACCCGATTTGAAATGCTTAGCCGTAAAAAACTAGTTGGTGAAGCGCAAACACTGAACATTTGGCGATTGTTTCGTCACAGAGCAGGTTCGAATGACGCGAAGCCAGAACGAGCGTAAAGTAAGAAGACTAGGCATATCCATGTCATACCCTTAGTTCTCATGCTCGCTGAAGCGGTATGCGTTGCAGCTTCCATAGACACTAGCGCCAGAATTCCCTCTAGTGTGTACTTAGGAAACTATGCAGCAAGAGAGCTATTCTCGCGATCTCCACTTGGTGGAAATGCCTACTTGAGCCTACACCGTTTGGGAGGAGCTCGGCAAAGCAGTGCGTCGCCTGTTTTCGGTCTTTCTTCTGCAATGCAACTTCGAAGTCCCGAAGCTTTCACAACTCTCGACGCAAATGAGAGACACCGAATGCATTTTGCCACAACAAATGATGCCCCCAGAGATCCACTTTTCGATGCATATCTCAGAGGCCGTGCGTGAACTCTAATCGTGTTAGCCCTTAGGCGTGACGCCGCCTGACGCACCTTGGGATGTCGGTAGGCATTCTCTGCACCGTGCTTTAAACATCTCAACACGTTTGTGCCCAAGTTCAGACTTGTCAAATTTGTTTAAAAGTCTTGTTGCTGCACATTTTGCCCATTTTCTTCGTCATTACGCCGGAAATGTGCTGGCGGGCCTGGTGCGTCGACGTGGGCAAGAGCCCCACGAAGTTGCGACTCGCCGTTCTTTCGCGCAACTGAACACGCTTCGCCGAAGAGGACACTGCGAGAACCGAGCCCCGATGCAGCACATCACACCCTACCACACACTCGGAAGTACAGTGGCACCTCGGTTTCAACATAGTCTACTTGTGTATGTTTTATCCCCGTGCAGTCATACCGACGTATATAAAGCACACAAAACAATGGTAATTACTCCACCATATCATGTAGTTCAACGTGAAACTCTTAAATGAAGGAAACAAAGTGCGCCAGCCAAAATGAAATTTAATACAACAAGAAAGCAATGCCGTACTTTCAGTGAATAAATTGGCTTTCAATCAGTACGTGATAATGCAAAAAAGATGGCGTCATAATGGTGACATGAACATATATGTATATATTTTTTTCAGTTTGTAGTCAAGGGCGAGGGTTACGTGCAGGGGAGGTTTCGAGCGAGAAAATAAGGTGCATACTTAAACTGCGCCTCAACATCTTTGTAAGCAGCTCAACATATTTGCTGGGTACTCGAAGCTTCTAAAACAACCTTTGCTCTTGTGTCAGCATTTTTTTTTTTTCAATATCCCGCTCTTATGTACTTGTCGAAATGCTGTACTTCGCAGCGATGTTAGCCTTCCTGGCTCGATGTCACGACGTGTAATTACCCAAGTATGCAATACATTTACAGACAGAACTGCAACACTGGTACACATACACTAACAGCCATGCTCAGACCCTTTATACTCAGAGCCTTTTATAATGAACCTAGATATACTAAATATCAGTTACAACGAAGTAAGTAAAGCAGAGTCTTGCAATTGATAGTGTTAGGAATATACCTTTATGACAAATTTTAGATATGATGAGCTTATTCTTGTGTAAGATGAAACTTTGATAACAATGAAGTTTGAGATACCTGGAACTGTATGTAAAGAGCATATACTTCAAGGATAAGTACAAAAGTGTAACATAAAGGGTTGATACATATAGAGAAAGGCCAGCACTGCCAGAAGTCACATGGCGATGCATTTATGGACAAGCAGGAATTGTGTAACATTAAGTAACGATACTTTTGACAGACAGGCTAGACCTGTAATGTTCAGCGTCGAACACTTCTAACGGAGAAGCTGGAACTCATTCGTGCCCAACAAAACACGAGCCCTGCCGCTGCCCACCTCACCTCCTGGTTGAGATGGAGGCCCGTGCTGGTCAGTTGTGGATCTTGATGGCCTTCTCGAGGTAGTTGTAGCGAGAACGCTTCGGCGCCTTGTTGACGTGCTCGATGCCCAACCACGGCCGCGGGTGCATTGCTGTTGCTGCGAGGAAGCCCAGGGAGAGAAATTCGGGGTGGGAGAGCGAAAAGAGAATGGGGAGGGGAATGGGAAGGGCCAGAGGGTGCTCCAGGTTATTTCCACGCAGCCGTCTTTACAACAAGGAGGAAAGGGTGCTTTTCAATGCTACAAAGATTCAGCGTACGGCTACACTGGTGCCAGAAACACGCGCGCCACGCTGCAATGCCACGCACGGCGCGATGTGTGGAACTGCATGGCAGAAAGTGGCAGAAATGGAAGAGTCTTACGGTGTGCCGTAAGGAGCGACACATGTGACGTCACGGTGACCCGACTGCCACTGCTTTGCGCCGACTCTTCGAACAATGCATCCCACAGCGCAAGAAAAGTGAAGTCGACAAACAGAACACGACCCCTGCTCTCAGTGTTGGTTGCACGCTGCTCCAAGCACGCTGCTCCAAGCACGCTGCTCCAAGCACGCAACATCCCGCTGCGCTGCCAAGTGGCAACGTACTTTAAGAGATGGCCTTTACCTGAAGGCGCTCGTGTGCGGCATTTTGGACAGTCTGGCATGACGCACGCTTTTTCTGCCATTAGCATGGCCGTGCCACCTCTAGCGTATACGACTCTCGCGAGTTACTGTATACTACAGTTAAAGTATAGACCTCATAAATTGCGGCAGAGCTCCTCTTTTAGGGGAGGGGGGGGGGGGGATGGAGGGCAAAGACTGAAAATGCGACTTTTTTTTTTTTTTTTCAGTTTTCAAGGCACAAAATTCCAGCATTACCGTTTTTACGCGCAGTGAAAAGCATTAAAAAACTGCCCCAACCACACCCGATTCCGTGAATGCACTATGACAACTGTACCATTAAATTGAGCTTTCTCCGGACACTTTTTTTTTTTTTTTTGTCAGAAAAGGAACATTTCCTCTGTAACCACTCAAGCTATAAAATACTAACTTTTGCGACTTCTTTCTGAATACTACGAGCCCTTTCTGAAGCAAAAGAATGTTGTAGCTACATAATATTTTTAACAAATGTTAAAAAAAAAAGTGCTAAAATTCTAGTCATGAAACACTTATACTTGTGCCTAAGGAATGGTCATGCCTACAATTATTATTTTGTTTCAGAAGGATACCCTGGGCACATGTGGTAATCGGAAGAGATTTCACAATCTTACATGCATGCTCTTTCTCACAAATGTTCCTTAAAGAATAAAAACAGCCAAATAATTGAATTTTTACTATTTTTAAAACAGCTTTGTATTTTCTTGCCAAATTCACAATACATATGGTAAAATTGCTTTAAATTTTGCATTAAAAATAAGAGCGATGGGCAGAAGTGCTTGCACACCTCTCTGCACTGTCCTCCCCCCCCCCACCCCCCCCCACCCCGTGCACGTTAAAGAATCCCAGGTGGTCAAAATTTGCCCTCCACAACGGCATCTCTCATAATCAAATGGTGGTTTTGGGACCTACCCCACATATCAATCAATCAATATCCACCCACCCCCCCTTAAAAGTTCAAGCTTGGGTTAGTAAGGAACCATGCAGAAGGCATTTCCAGATATCCAGATGGAAGCCTATGCTCTCAGCATAGACTCGTCCCGCCTTGTTTACTCAATCTAACGCATGCTGTAAAGAAAGACCCTTTTCAAGAACCCTCCTCGTCGTGAAGGGGGTTTGTGCCGCGCTCGACGCAGTAAGCAACTGCGGACCAGTTCCGACAACCTCGTGTTCTTCAACGTGCACCTACAAGTTTTCACAATCTACCATGGCTAAAAAGCCGCAAGACTGGAATGTTGCTTGAACCGAGCAAACTTGCAAACTTTTCATTTCATTGAAACGTTGCTCGAATAACTACGTCACATGTTCTAGGACAAAGAATTTGACGACACAAGCCTTAGATCCCCACCCAGAGTTTTGTTTGACTTTTCCTTTTGAATACTTTGAATTGAAATTAAAGAAAAGAGTTGCAGAGGATCCCTAAGCACATCCTTATCAGATATTAAGATTAAAGTGTCCCTTGTGGCTAGGCTAGCGATTGTCTTCCCTAGTTGTTTTATCAAAGATAAGGCAAAGCCGAAGCTAAGCCAGGCCCCAGAAACTCTGTGCTAGTTTCGGTTTTAAGAACATGCATGCTCGTAGCAGTTGCCGAGCATCCAAAGATCCAGTTGAACGGAGCGAGGTTAATGTGCCATTCGCATTTTTTGGCTTGCACAAGTTTTTACAAATGAAAAAATTCGATACCTCTGTAAAGAATTTTTCCTTTCTTTGCAAGTCATTTTTTTATTTATTGAATTTTAAATCGGGCGAAGTGCGGGAAGTGTTTGACTCGAGCTTGTAGCGCTTGCCTCCGCTCCTTCACACCACCCGCTCAGCAATATTGGCAGTTGGATCGTGCACAGTTATTTCGCTCGGTTGGCATGTTAACTACGGGAAAAATGGAGACAGCAAGTTGTGGTAGGCATAGCATAGAAGCCCCAGTGAGCTACACCGAGCAAGTCAACGACACATTCAACGTAGATGACTCGATCGGGCAACACACATTTTTTGCGGCTCTGCGATGTGCTAACACTGGGATTTCCAGTTCTGCGAAGGTTTTTCAGACTTCCTAGCTGCAGCAAGCGAGCACATGTGTTTGGAGCCATTGTTCAAGCAGGTATTGATTTTGCACGAGTACACGAGCGAGCCCAGCTCTCGGAAAGCCTGACTGGACTGACAACAGTACAGTGTCGCTATACTAATTGATCAAAACACCAGTCAAGCTGCTGTCTGTGAAATGCTTTTATTGAAAGGCTCGAACTTGTGTTGGAACCCCTACTTAGTTTTTGCTCCTTTTACTTTTGGAACGTAGTTCAAAAGATGTCAAGAAATTATAGATTGTGTAGTGAAGGAAAGACGACGAAGAAAGGCACCAGCAAGCAAGCAAGCACCAGCGTCAGTAGCAGCACCAGACTCGAGCTCGCGCTTGCCCGGATTCTGGCTGCTTCACTCCTGCCGCTCCTCGACACTTCGCGGTTAACGTTTGTCGGGCTTCCCCGACATCCAGCGTCAATAAACCACGTCACTATTGGCTCTTTCCTGCTCATGATATCCATGTAGCCGTGTTTTGAAAACTTTGAGAGTCCTCACTTCTAATGCTGGCTGCTTCACTTCTAATACTGATGAGACAACTTTGTCGTCCTGACAATCGACTAGTAAACTTGCGGAAAAACTGTTTTTAGCGACTGTCTCTCGAAAAATTTCTGATCACTTCAAGCCTCTTCATGTCTCTAACGTCAGTCTCGTTTGGGACTCGCGTTTGGTAAGAAAACTATGTGCGCCGTCACAACAAACATGACCGAGTCAAATACAAAGTGTCATACTCGTGATTATAGGTCATTTTTGCATTGGTTCTAATATTGTGGACAAAATTTTGGTGTGAATAAAATCTAGTAAACACTAAACACTATTACAAAAATATTCAAAATTTTGAATACTTGCAGACCCCCCTCCCCCCTTCTTCTGATGAGCTTCAATGACGTTTTAATAACTGACTTTTACAGGTGTTTTTCTTATAAGTGTGGTGTGTAGAGCTGAAGTTGTTCAGCCACCTAACCGAGAAATTGTGAATTACAGCTTTGTGCAATATTCATCTGTGTGTGTTCCATGTAGTAATCGTATATACCGTAGTCGTTACACCCGGAGTAGCAAGTTATGCTAGCTACGTTGCTACTAGCTGCATTGTCGTCAGGCAATCGAAAATTCTATCTATCTATTTATGAATCACCCACCTTGGGGCGCCTGGGCCATGAAGTCGGACAGGTTGACGACATACTCATTGTCTTCGATGAACTGTGCGCGCCCCATCACCACGATGGCGAACTTGTACTGCACGGAAGAGGAGATCATGAGGGCACACTGAAGAGCAAAGGAGCATTACAAGCCAGAATGTCTCAGCAGGGGATCAACGTTTATCGACAAATGCGTTGCTAACGAAGCACCAGGAAAGTTCACCTGCAAGTTTTTTACTATTGCAAATAACCTGCATTGACCAAAACTCGTTATAACTGCCCGTTTACACAGACCAGATGCTAACCAGGAGCGAGCCTAGCAGAAACAAAGGCCAGGCTACAGAAAAAACCACATTTTCTAACCAAGCTGCAGCAACAACACAGGACTTCACTAAGAGCTGTGCACTGTGTGAAACTTGTAGAGGGATGAGTACTCTGCAACATGTCACCACGCACACACGGTGTTCCAACAGTTGAGGCATTCCCAACTTCCTTGTAACTGGCAAGAAAGTGTCTTCCCTCAAGTGCCCACGAAAGATGACGCGCTTATTAACAGAACGTTCTATTCTTTCTCACTTTTATCGCTGAACCACCACCACCACTCTCATCGTAAATGTGCTCTACACCTCAGCACTGCGAGGCCGGTGATATTTTAACCCGACTAGTCTGCATAAAAGCGACAGACGCACAGGCCACGCAACAGCTCAAAATTGCAAAGAAATCACAAAGGTCTCACCTTTTCAAACTCTTTGTCGGGGACATCCAGCTTCTTCTGGATCCTGTCCTTGACTTTTGCGAAGGGTTCTCCCTGGATTTGAGCATCGTGCAAGTACAATTTAGGGTGAGGCCCGCATACGAACTATGAATAGTGAAAACATGCGCACATAGGTGGTGCAACGTACAGCCCCCAACCAGCATGCTGTACAGTTCCGTTTCACTTACATGCTTAATCTTTAGCATGAACGGTACACCAAAGGTTGAGAAGATTTCCTGAAAAAGAAAAGAAAAAAGTAGGAACATGAACAAAAAGAGAGGGACGTTGGGCACGGACACACAAAACCAGGAAACAAAAAGGAGGGGCTGGAAAGGTCACACCCCGCCTTAAAACGAACAAACATTTGCAGTGTCCGAAACGATTGACTGTGGCTCGCGCCAGCGGCTGCGAGTGCATACTGCGCAGCAGTTGTTTCACATTGTCTTCACACCGACTCTCACTTTTACATGTATTGGTACTTCTTTAAGTCCCGCCATTCATCCTCAACGCGAACGCGTATCGTAGAGAGTCACAAAGAAAGACTGCCGATGACATCATCGCTAGCACAATCCTTACATCACGAGACACAGGACTACAACGATAGGTGGAAAACTGTTGCCGCTGAGTTTTGAGACATACAAGATTCTTGCATTCTACCCGCGCCAACATAGCTCATTAAGCAATGGCTAAAGAGGTGGACCCTGCAAACAGGGTAGCCGGGTGCCGTTAAATAATAAGCAAATAGTCTTCCCAAAAGAAACCCCCAAAAAGTGGTGTGGATTTTCCCCAAGAACCCAGAATGAAACTAAAGCTTAATAGCTTTTTCCTTTTGATAATATTTTTTGAATTAAAAAAAAAAGATGCACAAATACGAAGAGACAGTAAAAATTACCTAATCAGTTAATTTAGAGAAAATGTGCCCAAGTCTATATTTAGTTTTCAACAATCTCCAGGGCAGTGTCCACACTGTTCGTTGTACCACAGCCAGTGCATACATAATGCTGCTTGTTGCCTTTCCCAATGCATGTTCCATTTTGACATTTAACTACACGAATTCATCGACAAACGTCTTATCAGTGAACAGGACAGGTACTCAAAAAAAAAAAACTTGCAGGAAAAGGGTAAACAGCCCCCCCACCCCCCAAAAAAAAACACTATGAACAACCGGAAAGTTTTACAAGCAACTCTGAAGAAAAGAGGTCAACATACAACATGCAGGTCATAAGACAGTGCCCACTTTGTTAGATTGTTAAAGAACGAGAAGTATTAATACGTTTTGCCGACGAAACACTAGGGCTAAAGCAGTGAACAACTGGCCAACTAGAGATCACTGCAAGGAATGTAAAAACCAGCTCGTGCAGGTGAACTTTGTCCTCAGTTCTACACCGCCGCCAAATTACAGCCTACGAGCATCGGAGAAATCGTAAGGTCCGTTACCCATGCCACCCAAGGGCCTCCCAAGATCTACAACCGAGATCTTCAACCTAGTGGCCGATTGATGTTACTGTTCGTTACGTCGCTTCAACCGCATCGAGACGCTTCGAAGGTTTCCGGAGATCCAACCGAGTTTTACTCTCGTTAGCCAGCGTTCTCCCCGTCATCACAGCACACAACACAGGTGTTAGCCTTAGAGTTACGTGTTACGGACAAACGCTAGGACTACACATAACGTGAAGAGAGAGACGTTGGCGTGATATTTACTTGTTTACAAGTAATAGTGTCGTCGGGCGAATCGCTCTGATAGTCGCGACTCCGCTGAACCTGCGTCGAAAGAGAGCAAGAAATAAAAAAAACGCAACAGCTGCACTGGGAACTACGGCTGTCACCTTTAGAAGAGGAAAAAAAAATGAAAGAAAAGCACAGTTTTCTCACATTCACTAAAATTTCCGCGAGATCTAGCGCTTGCTCTACAGACGCAGGTCGATAATTTGAACTAATAGCTCCGCTGATACTTTCCAATAAATTGGAGATTGGGTATTGCTGAAAAATGCGGAACTTTACGAAACGAAGTATTGCATTGTCGGACGTTTAATCTAAAAAAAGGGGTGAAGATTACGCAACTAGTGAAAAGTGCCTTTACTTTTAAGATTGCAAAAAAAGAGGGCAACTTCAAAACTGGTAATTCACCTGCTAATTCTCTCTCACCAACATGCAGTCATGAACACCAAAGTCGGCAACAATGTAAACTGTTTGACGAAGGTGACACAGAGGCCCATCAAATAATAGTATTGGTGTGGAGCACGAAAGTTTAATCTTTCTTTTTCTTTCTCCCCCCTCCCTCATTGTAATTTTTAATCTCTTGCGTGTTTTCCCTCGGTCACGCCGGTTTTGGTGTCGCCAAACTACAGAAACCAGTTAAAAACTTGGGCCATCCCACCGCAGGGAACCCTGATCGGATGCGACACAGCAGAGGTGTGCACGGGTGTCATCGCAGGTTGAACGATGCTAACACGGGTGCTGCGGTGAGCACTGGAAGATTCGTTTGAAGAGATCCCTGGCACAGGAGTTGTAGGTGGCACATACAGGCATGTTTCAAAGTGTACGGCGGTCGCGGAAGGTGGTTCAGCTGAATGTACGAGGCGGCAGCTGCGGGCACCGCGCTGGTGCGTGGCAGGCGTGGAAGAGAGTGACGCCAACGCGCACTGCGAGGGGAGCGTGATGTCAACGCGCAGCAGAGGTGCTATCTAGGACTTGCAAGCATCCGCCAAACCAGCTGTTCGGTTAAACCGGAGAAAAGCGAATTGGCCTTGAAAGCCAGTTATCCGGATAAAAAAAAAAAAAAACGACAATTCTGCTTATCCCGTTTGAATGAACGAACACCCGGTTGTTCGAATATTCGGAAACGAATATTTAGTCTAGCTGAGAGCTTTTTCGAAATTTAACTGCTATTGTATGCGCACCGACACAACATGCGCAGCTAGTTAATTCATTACTGACGAAATCACTAATGGCCCATGCAAAGACTTCCCGTTTCTCAAATATGCATGCACTTTCACACCCTGCAGATATTCGTAACTAACGGAATGTTTGAGAATGAGTAATCACTAGCTACCTTTTAAGAGGAATTATCACTAGTGGCTCACATAATGGCCCCACATTAAGACAAATGAATAACGTGAGAAGGTCTATAAAAGCACATATCGGACTTGTACAAATAGTTGCCATGTTTTCTACAAACACGAGAATCCAAGAAAAATGAATATTTTTCCTAGCATTACAAAATGAAAATCTGGTTATTTGATTATCCGAATATTATGGTACTGTTAACTGAATAACCAACCGAATATCTGGCTTTCGAAATCGAATAACCGGTTTTGCCGCGAAACCGGTTAATGTCAGTGCCTTAGTGTGACCTACTTAGCACCAAGCCAACATTGTCAGCGCGTGATGCGCTCGTACGGAGGGAAAGCGTTACAGTCAAGTCAAAGAGCTGCTTCACATCTAAGAGGGAAAGGCCACCACCATTATCAGTCACTATCAGTGATTAACACTTAAATCGTGGAATACTGTAGGGACAAAATGAAGCTCGCATGAAAATCGCACATAATGCTGTTTACACGGCTAATAGCTGTTACATGGCTACACGGCTGATTGGCTATCGTAAAGTTCTGATAAAGCACCCAAACCCGAAAAGCACACCCTTTTTCCCAAGTTATTAAATGAGCCCCAATGACCCCTCCGGGACTGAGCCCCAATGACCCCTCCGAGAGGGGGGTTAGGGTAGCTTAAAGCAGCGGGCAGTGTCAGTGACTGTCTAAATTATTAGCTCAGCGATTTTTTGACTTTGGAAAAGGGCTGGCAATGTATCAATACCAAAAAATTATAATATTGGTTTAACAACAGTGACATTAACATGTGGTAACGAATATGGTGTCCAAATTAGAGCACTATACACAGTTTTACTAAAATATTGATTGTCAATTGATGGCGTCAACGAGCCGTGCCCTAATAATTGGAATTCAAATTATCGGTTAGTGGCTCCACTACTCTACAGATGAAATATAACGCACGAGAAATTCGGGACACATAGAGAGACTACAAATTCGCTAGTTTTGTATTTTTGAAGGACGCTTAACGGACAAGTCAACTTAATGTCAAGCTACATGTGTCAACTTCTCACGAACACAAAACACCATTCAACCAAATACGAATGATGTTTTGGGTTTCTCCAATTCTAACCGAAATAATGATTGGAACATTATTATACGGTCAAATTTGACTATCCAGGTTTCTTTAACATTACTAACTAACATGAACCAACGAAGTCTACGCAACTAAGAAACTTTTTTTAAACCTTCGCCACAATGCAGCCTGCAGATTGGATAAAACTAGCGACCTGCACAGCAATGTAATGCCACCAAGAGCCCAATACAAAATCCCGGCAAACGCTTGAAGGCCACATTTAGAACAGCAACAAACATTTTTAATTTTTGTGACACCGCCTTTTCAAATGGTTCTAGTGGCACGGGTATCAAAACATCAACAAAGACTTGCCAAACGGCAACCAAATTTCTTGACTCACTTTTTTAACACCACGAAGACCCAGACCAAGCGAATCGAGATACCGGTCACATGACAAAGCTAATTGGTCTGTCGGAGGTCTGCGCACAGACGTTATGAACTAAGCAATGCGTAGGTGCAATGCGTTAGTTAAAGGGGCACTGCAACACTATTTGAGAATGGTAAAGAAAAAAAAAACGCTGCCAATCGATAATCAAGGCTCCCGAGAACACGCAAGCCAAAGATGGCACAACACGTTGCCTGGAATTTACGATTCCCAGTCGGCTAAAAATCGCTCGCTTTTCTCTCGACAAACAGTGCCACAAACCCGAGTGATGGCACTTGAGTCCACGGCCGCTGGCCGATTTAAAGGTGTGGCGACACTATTTTTGCGGCTTGCGCATTCTTCGCTGCAAGCGTTTCTTTAGCTCTGGGAAGCATGATACACACACCAAGATGAATTTGTTCTCGCTAAATAAACTAATATCACTTTTTTTTTTTATGTAGACAATTTTCGGTTTCTGGGCGCTGAATTGGGCCGTGACGTAGCAGTGCAGCATGGTCATGCGGCCGCACGAAACTGACACATGTCGTGCTGTCGTCTGCTCTCGCTAGCTTTCTCGCACACATGTGCGATTATCAACCAGCCCAATCCCACACTTTACTTGCTGCATAAGCACCTGCAAAAGAAATGTGTAGCAGTCGCGATGCTTTGCCGGTATGTAAGTGGTAGATGTCTCCAGAGGTCGCTCACCTCACTACATTTGCATGCACACTGGAGTGGGTCAAGGGTGCAGCCACTCTCATAGTAGCCTAGGAGGGGGGGGGGGGGGGTGCAAACACAGCACCACACATTGGCAAAATAGGGAGGAGGTGCAAAGTCAGACCCATACATTGACATAATAGGGGGAGGGTGCGCTGCGATGAACCTTTGTTCCCCATGGAGGGGAAACCTGCGCACGCCTACGCTCACTGCACATGTGGAGTGACGTCACTGCAACTTCCGTTAACCTTCCTACAGAGCTACGAGAGTTCTGGACGCACTTGCGATGGGCTTTGGTCGGGAGAATGAGCACTTAGGTCGATCTTGGAGGTGAATTGAAATATATTCCAAACGCTTGCTGTGTCCGACCGCTCTTGTTGAGTGTCCCTAGCGTACAGAGGAAACCCGGAAGAGGCTTGTTTTAGCCTCGAAATTTGATGGCACCAACCACCCCTTTGAGCACCGTCAGCTGTATAGTTGCCACAGTTGTGATGAGATGGCGCTGTGTGCCAGCCTGTGCAATCACATTGCAGTCATGAATGGGAAGGAAAAAAAGAGAAGGTGCTCAAGGTCATGGCGCGTGTTGACGTAAAGACGTGGCTTTTTGCCACCCTCATCAATGCCCACCTGCGTAGCTTTCAGCACGCTCAACAGTATAGAAGTAGAATGTGCTCGCACCAGCTGACAAGTCCCCGTGACTCCGCTCGTATTCTAAAGATTTTTGTGGCAGTCAATTTGTGACGCAATACAATAAACTCCTTTATTGAAACCCTTCAATGATTACTTGGGCTGTGTTGGGATTCTGGACAGCGTCCTAGGTAGCCTACAGTAACTGCATGAAAAAAATAGTAGCAAACCCCTATACTCCAAGAAATAGAATGCATCTAGATGACATCTGTGTGACATGATACCACCTCGCGTCGACAAGAGAAAGCTAAGAAAAGCTAATGTCATTGATATCTCCCTAACATCCTTCGTGCTCAAATTATGAAAAATTTACCTGAAATGAAAATTCACGCATGAAAAAGCGTCTGCTGGCGTGCAAACGACGATACTGGCAAGGTCTGAGCACTTTACTGAGCCACAATCTTGTCTAGACAGCAAAGTAGCCAGCATGCTTTGTATCAGATTCCATCTTCTCAAAGCGGCTTATTTTGTACGACTTAACGAGAAACAAAACGGGACTTAAGGCACATCCACACCGAAAGCAAAGCGTGCCAACACCAACCACCCTGCCATCTGCATCCTGCTCAGTTCTCCGTGGGGACAGAAAACAATCCACCAATCCAGGCTAGACGTGTCCCCATATTGCGGCACAACGCGATACTATGCACACGCATCGCGGGCTCTGGCTAGCTGTAGAAATCTACATAGCTCTCTACGAAGCCTTTTAGATATCCTCCTACATACTGTCGACATAACAATTAACGTAGCCGTCTACATAGCAGTCTATAGTGAGTATTAAAACACAGGTACCCTTGAAAAGCGTTGCAGGGCACCCTTTATAAAAACTAGGGAAAGCCAAAGTCAAGACCAAGGGCCATGGCTTGTGACTACGGCAAACCGTAAAGCGACCACACCACTCTTGCACACAGTCGTGCCGAAGCTAAGGCCGATGACAAGTCAAGCGCGCACCTTCTGGAAGTGGGCGCACGGAATGAGGATCTCGTTGTCGGCCACGATGAGGTCCTCCCGGGGGATCTCCTCGATGCGATACGATTTCGAGTTGGCCTGGCTCAGGCTGTCCAGTGGGACGTCCTCCCGCTGGATAGAGAAGATCTTGTAGCTGATCACCTCCATCAGCCTGTGCGAGATGAACCAAAAAGCAAGCAGTCGCTAAACTCCTTGCCAAAACAGCAATGTGCTTATTCTGTGGCATCTTGGGCTGGCTCGAGCACTGATGTAGTTTTCAATAAGCACACTACACTAGAGGGGAACTCGGGCACTAGGGTCTATGAGAGCTGTAACACATGGTGCTTTAAGGGGGGACGCGGCTTTGGGATCGCGAAAAATGGCAAAAAAATCGATTTTTTGAAACTCATGTTTTTAGTTTCTGGAACCCTTTTTCTATCTGGTTCCAAAATATCTACACTGACCACCGCGCAGAAGTGCTTCAAAAAATTCGTTTCTGGAAACTTTTTCTGGAAATGGCGAGAAAACGGAGATTTTCAAAAAATTAGCTTCGCGATGCTTGGGCCGGGAGCCGGCTTCTTGGGCTCATCAGAAAGAGCATTTCTCCTTGTTTAACTTTCCCGCCTCAGCTGGCTCCTCCCTTTAAAAACAAGCGAGCAAAAAGCAAATGTTTGAAGGTCGTTTTGAGGCCCTTGATTGGCCGTGGCCGCCATGTTGCCTCAGCTCGCCTCGCCATTGGCCCGATGCTCGCTCCGGGAGATCGTCGTCTGCTGCTTGTGCGTCGCGAGGACATGGCTCTCGAAAATCGCCACTTCGTGACGTGTTCACGGCTTGATAATCACTTAAGATATAACTACGCTTTAGTTAAGAGCAATAAGCGGATGCGTGATCAGGTTACTACGAGCGCCACGCGTCATCGGAGTCGCTTTTAGCCCTAACTCCGCCGACAGCGAGACTGCGGGCAGGAGCGACGCGCTAGCGCATTCGTGGCGACGTGCTTCTTCGCAAGCAACGAAGCTGTAAGCGGCGGCACAATCTGATTACTACGAGTGGCCGCACCGGATGCACGATCAGATTACTATGAGCGGGCGCGCGGCGGTCTACGAGTGCGGCGCGTCATCGGAGTCGGCTTTAGGCCTAACTCCGCTGACAGCGAGACTGCAAGCAGGAACGACGCGCAAGCGCACTCTTGGTGACGTGCTTCTTCGCAGGGAATGTACCACATCACTCGCTAGCTCCTCTGAATCACGTACGGACATTTTACGCATCGGCAGCGGACAACACAGTCAAGCTCGTCACCTCCCCCCCGCCCTTAACTGCCAAGAATCGTTCGGAACAGCGGCTAGCAGTTTCGCACGTCGTCATTCGAAAATGCGATGCCAAGTGCAGTGCGTGCCGATGTTTTGTCTTCGTAGTTACACACTTCGTGCATTGTCAACGAACGCCGCCGGCAAGTGCATTACGCGCCGGCTGCACTGTCCACGCGGCCGCACACCCCACGTTCATATGGAGTGCTGTCAATAAGCTTTTGTGATGCGATTCAGATGTGCTTGGAGCCGTGCTTGATATCGCCACGAACGTCTATGAATGTTCCGAGGTTAATGAATTGCTGTAGATTTGAGTTTCCGCGACCGGCTGTAAGATGATACGTTTCACGGCTAGAGCGGCGAAAGAGCATGTGTGAATCAGGGGCACTAATTTTTATATGCCATTTTCGTGTCATTAATTATACTGCTAGAAATTTCCATGCCACCAGTCTTCTGCCCATAACTTTGTTATTTAGAAAGAAGGCATAGGCCGTCATGGTGTGATCCATTTTTCTGATGCAATAAACCTCTCTCCAAATAAAAAAAAGTTCAGTGAATATTTGTAATCAAGTACTTAATTACGCTATTTACAACTTCAGCACAAAAAAGAATGTGTAATAATTTCAGTATATGGTTTTATTCAATTACAATCTTTTCTGTCATACCTATCACACCACTCCTTCATACAAAGAACTTGGTTTGAAATCCATACTTGTTCTTTGTAAATCATGAAAAGGAGTAAATCATGAAAAGAAGTCAAATATTACAAGACAAGCCTGAGATCACAATTTTTAGGTGTCTTAGAGACGTAAAGAAAAGTTGAAACTAAACGCAGCCTTCTCAATACCGTTTTTTTTTTTTTTGACATTATGCTTAGCCCCTCCACATGGTTCAATGAAGAAATAATTTGTTTTTCGTAAAGTATTTGTGGTATCGCTTCAAAATTTTTATGGAAGCACTGTGAGGTCATTGTTAGTGTCTGTGCCGATTTTCATCAATATCCAACGAGAAACAAAAAAGTTAATTGAAAAAAGCCTGTCGAGAACTTCGACAGGCTTTTTCTCACAAGTGTGTTTTGAACATTCTGCATTGCTCGTGGAAAGAGTAGCACAGGAATGACTGGACCGATTTTGATTCTGTTTTTTTTTCCTGAATCCCTGAACACTGCTTGTGGGTACAGCAATCTTCAATTTCTGTTTTATGGCCCTGTTATTTTTCTAGATGATGATTTGTCCATTCCACTGTTTCTGACATTGTGTGTCGGCAGCCATGATGATCTCTAAAAAAAAGAGAGAACTTATTAAAAAATTCTGAGAGTGCCATACCCTGTAGCTTTCTTTTGAGTAAAGATCAACACCATTCGCAGCTTCCTGGCATGTTTTGTTGCAGCGCTAGGCTTTCCACGAGCAGACCATGTAATTGGATCATGTAGCATTATGTAACTTGAGAACTACTGAAGGTATCATGATGAAACTGCATATTTCTCTATTCGAGACACTTATGAGTATGCATGCCAAATTTCATTGCTGTAGGTCAACAAATAAAAAAGTTTTTTTTTCAATGCCACCTCCCCCCTTAACCAGCCCAGGAGTAGACTCTCAGTAAATGGAACCTGAAGGGACCGGGAAAATATGTTCCATTTAACAGGAGTTCCGTTTACTGAAAGGTGAACATGGGTGCAGAATACAAGCCTGAAACCAAGTATTGCAGAGGCAATAGTTCCGTTTAGGCAGTAGTTCCGTTTAACAGATTTCCATTTACCCAGAGTCTACTGTACATAAATTTGTTGTCTAAGCTTCTATTTCACAGTTCCACTTAGCTCTATGTCGCTTTCTGCCGCTTTGTCGCAAGATGAAGCTCAGAGAACATTCAGCAGTTCCACATCACCCCACTGAGCTTTTTAAGCCAATTCAAATGAGCTCAGGAAGTTCACCGGGAAGTTCACAACGATCAATTGTTTGATCCAAGACAAACACCGAAACATGATATATGAATCCATAAGTGCGTTCAAGGATGCAAGCGCTAATACCGTATTTACTCGCGTAATAAACCCACTCGCATAATGAACCCACCCAGCACCTTGATCCTTGAAAAAATAACTCTTTAATGTATCTGTTTATTTTATTTCGGTATAATAGCCAGCGCAATTAACATCCGAAACAACGTTGAATCAAGCCATTATATCATAAAATAACGCAATGAAAGCCAAAGATAGTTTTGCAACCATGCTAAACAGTTGCGAGCAGTGCGAGCACGGACGATGTCAATCAAAATTTTAAAGTCTGGCCTCGTACGGCAAAGCGCCATCTGCCGAATGCAGGAGAAACCTCTTTGCTGATAGTGCCACTCAAGCACAGCGCACAAAAACAAAGCGCATGGCGCCCAAAATGACCCTCGCGCTGCGTCATGGAACACGCCGCGCGCTCGCCATCTCGGACCTATGCAAAGCGCAACCGCACCCACTGCACTGACGACGTGCTGTGCACCTGCAACGTCTACCACAACATTTGTGCGCCGCCATCCATTGCTGTGCTTTTGTTGTTAGAGTTGTCGTAAAATTAGTTGTGATACCTGCTGCGCAGGGCACGTTCGGCCATTACGCTAGCTACATGGCTGGTTACTAAGAGCATGCGCTGGAGCATTGCAACCGAGCCACTAAACAACACTTTGGCGTTGATCTATGCACTTTGGTTACGGGACGAGAAGAGCTTCGGGCTACAAAAAAGATTTGTTGTGCATTTCACGGGTCAAAACAAGCAAAGTGGTCACCGCAAATTTTCGTTATAACTCCTGTGACTTTTTTCTTCCACGTAATGAAACCTCCCCCTAAATTGGCGTCAACTTTTCTAAAAATTTTGAAGGCCTGAAAATTTCTGAAAAACCGATTTTTAGAAGTATTTTTTAAATAGCATAGAGGGCCTGAAGAAGGTGTTCCTAAAATGCTTTTGCCATGCAATGCGTATTTGTTGAAAGATTCGGTCTCAAAGTCAGTTTCGTGACCATTTTCCCCCAAGAAACTACCTCAAAAACGGTCATATTCGACGCCGCGGCACCCGAGAACCATACTAAGTAGCTCGGCCACTTTGGTCTCATATGAAAGCCGTATTCTTCTTTTGTCTGTTCCTAGCGAGAGAATGCTTTTCGTCTAGCAACAACGCAGCTATCGCAAAAGAAAACCAAATACTCGCACATCATTTGTGCATTTGTATCACGTGGGGCTGTTCCCAGTTTCCTATTGTATGTCAAGAGATTAGTCTGCTAGACAGCGGTATGCAATCTGCAATTTTGTGACGAGGCCTAAGCGACGGCTGTGCGATCGGTGCAATGGTAGGTGGTCATCGAAAGTTCCATACTGCTCATGCGTTTGAAAAGAAGTGAAAACGGTGTCCAAGATCATGCAGCGTCTTATCAGTGAAACCCTCTGCCGCCAAGAACACGGAAAAAGCTGGCTGTGCCAACGCTATCACCAATGCGGCCGGGGCCAACAATCACACACGAGATCTGTGCGTCAACACTCCCCTGGTTTCAGATGCTGAAAAAGTTACCCATGCGTGTCATGCGAGTGACATTCAAAAGGAACCTTTCATCGACGTCAGCCTCACGACGCGAGCGGTCTGTTTTTTGAGACTGAAGCAACCGCGACTACTAAAATGCCGTTCACCATTGTGAGCTGTATCAGTGTATAAAGTGCTGTGTGGCGGGCCTGGCAGCACTTCGATGATCGGGAATATGGCATCATTACGAAACTTGTGCTGACGTGTGATGAGTGCGGGGAACTGAAATTTGTATGGAGCTCGCCGAGAGCAGGGGGGGGTGGGGGATGCGGCGCGCAGCCGTTCAAGATCGTGCTCGTGGTTCGCGCGGCACAGCAAACGGACAAACTGCGATGAATTGCATTTTTTTTTACCCTGAATGTTTCACGAAGATGCCAAGACATATAAAGATTACGTGAAAGTGGGAGTGATTCCTGTTTCGTAAAAGGCTGCCGCGCACGTCACTGACGACTGCGCAAACACCGTCAAAACGCTGTATGCTGAGCTGAACTATGGAAACATCTGGCATGCAATGAAAAGAAAGCGATCGAAGAATGATGACTGCGCTCCTGGTGGCTTCTAGCATCATTACTGCACCGATTTACACCATTACCTGTTTGTTGAATATACATGCTCACCGTGTCCCTAAACTTCTTTTCTCGTTTTCTCAAAACAACATCTTTCATGAAGTCCAAGGCCATTGCCCACAATATCTTTTGATCTAGAGGTTGGATTTTGATAATTGTTGCAGCATTTGAAAGCTTATACATTGATGAGTGCAACAAGACCAAAACATTATGATAATTGCATTAAGAACAGTGATTTATTTAGGCAACAGTTTCAGATTACTTACGAGTCTACTTGTTAAGGCCATAACTCCTGAACCAATGAAGCTAGAAATAAAATTATGGTTTCTTTGCACACCCCGTTCTTAACAGAACACTGCCATATCTAATTTACAGCAATCTTTTATGAGAAAGCTGTCTAAAGAGTGGGCAGAACATATGTTTGTAGAACAGTCAATACTTCAAAATCTGGAAGTGACAGCTGAAGACTAATTGCACATATGTTTTCAGCTGTGAGAAATGCATATCACATAAAATTTTCAGCTCAAAATACTCAAGATTAAAAAAAAAAAAACTTTTTAAGATCACTGTCTCTCCTTAAGCGAATCCATGCAGTCAAACCTCATTAAAACAAAGTTGCATCTTATACAAAAAATTAAGTTCCCTTAAAATCAAAAATTTGTTATGCAGTCCAACCTCGCTACAACGAAACTGACGGGCACGGGAAAAATTTCTTTGAAGCCAGAATTTCGTTGTAGTGAAATCGAAAAATTATAGCTAATCTGAGAAACAAAGGAATGTTTATTCTCAAAATTTTAAAAGTGTCCGCTGCTTCTTATTCTTTTCCTGTAGCGTCATGACATGATTCTCACCCATGCATAGCAAGGCCATGGTGACAAGCACGCTGAAACAATGCCTAAAACCGCCTTCGTGAACGAACCAAACAGTTGCATTATCACGTTTACTCCAGCAGCTGTCCATCGTCAAAGTGCATCCGACAACACCGAGATGAAGGCAGGGTATTGTGGAGCGGCGACTTCAGGATTATTCTATGCCATTCTTATCATCCATCACTCTGATTAGTTGCCACACTGGCCAAGGCATCGTTCCGCGGTTGCACCCAACAGCTGTGTGAAGGGAACCATGAACAGAGCGACTGAGCTTCAGCTTCAGATCTTCTGCGGCTCAAAAGGAAGCCAGTGGTGAAAGCAGGGAAGTTGGGGCAGTCTCACTGCCATTGCTATTGAACAATGGCGGCGCCCATGCTTGCTGAACAGCAGCGGTTTTTGGGGGTGCCAACGCGTGTTTTAGACTCCGTTGACGCATTTTAAGGCTCTGAAAATGCATCGAAATGTTAAAGATTGGGTTTACTGCATAGAAATAAGTATCTGAGCCTGGAATTGCATCGTAAAATTTCGTTGAAGTGGGACAATTGAAGAAAAAGTGTTCTTTGTGGCAACAATATTTATGCATTGACTCCTATGGACTGCTGACAGTGAATCGAGAATTTTTCGTTGTAGCGGAAATTTCGTTGAAGTGGCGTTCGTTGTAGCAGAGTTCGACTCTGAAGGTGTATTCTTAACACAAGTCCAAGAATATTCTTCGTTTACTTTGTTGCAGCCGATATTTCATTATGTCCAGGTTCGTTATATCGAGGTTTAAGTGTACTACCCCTCATTGCCTTTGTTTCTGAATGATCGCAGCGCCACAGTTGTCTCTAGTAAAATATGCAGGAAACTCTGTGGAGCACTGCACAAGCATTGCAAGAGCTCGAATCATTCCGAAAACCCAACCAGGCAGGTTAGAATATTTCCATCTCGGTGAGCCCAGAGGGGCCTTAAACTAGGAGCTTTGGAGTTGGGGTTGGGCCAGGCTAGTTCATTAGTGCACGCTTCAAAAGCTAATGACAGGAAAATTTTCGGGTGTGTCTTTGCGTGGGAGGTCCAGACCCCCGAGGGCCTAGAAAGTGTACCAATAAGCATGAGGGCACCCCGAAAAATAACATGCTTTTCAAAGCGGTTTGGTCGTTACTGCATCCCCGATGCCACAACATGATAGGAGCCTCTTGTCACATGCTTGTGCAAAATATTGTAACATTTTAATGGCTGCTTCACTAGCGACAACCATTCTGTCTGTTTTGGTTGACGACGTGATCACAGATACTCCAGCTTGACCTGACACTAGTGTCAACGTAAGGAAAGCAAGCAAAAACTGACTTGATTTGTCAGAATATATTGGCTCTTTCCGAGCTTTACACATACTCAGATTCATCCCAGCACACAGGCGAACTGTATGGCGTAGCAAAACTGGTCTCAGTATGCTCTCAAAGGGCCTAAAACTGCCTCCAATATATATATATATATATTTTTATCATCTCAAGTAGACATGCCTATTGCCTTCAGAATGCCACCCCAACCAAAAAAGCATTTCACTGCTCAATCGTGCACACTTCAAGAAGTCCTCAATTTCGGCTGTTTGCATAACAGAGTCCCTGTGACAGAGTACCACTAAGTTGTCCAATTACCGGATAATGACCAACTTACGGGCCAGTGACCACAGACACCGCCAATTAAGACCGAGGCCCACCCACCTGAGCTTCCCCGAACCATCCTCCGAGAGCTCCACCTGCTTGCGTGCCTCTTCCAGCAGGTCACTAACACAGCCGTTCTTGTTCGGGTAGAGGACCAACTCCTTCTGTGCAAAAGCGAAGTGTGTTACAAAAGACGAGATAAACACTGCTTTGCTGCTGCTGAGTACTGCCAGCCGCCAACGACTCCTGACGACATGAACACATGACCGCTAGTAATACATCTTTGAAGGCCAACTCGTGCGATTTTTTTTACAGTGTCAGGATAATGGTACTTTCATGTTTCCAAGACACTTCTCATGCGCTCGATAGCTGAAATGCTCAAGAAATTTGAAAATAATTTTTTATTTGCAAAAACCTGCCATACCAAAATTAAAATCCAACTGAGCGCACTTCTATGTATGACATGAATCTTTTGCCCGAACCTGCCTGGTTGCGCATCACATCGCCAGATGGCCCTACCTGTCCAGGCTGAAAGATCTTGTGCCCGTGGCGATCGGCTAAAACGGTTACGCTGTTACGGTGAATACATGGAAAACCTTTTGCGGCCCACAATGCAACACCACTTGCTACTTGTCACTTCAGCTTGGCAAAAATCAACATCCCACACACATTATTGCCATCATTTCTGGCAGGCGAGGCGAATGTTTGGAGCCAAGCTATAACTACTATTTGAAAAGAACCTGCGAAACTCTCAAGCCTGCAATTTGGCACAAATGGCACAAGCTTGCAAATGAACGTACCCAGTGAATTTCATCGAGATCCATTGATCTCGAAAAATTGCCAGAGTTGACCTTTAAAGCTTATCGAAATGTTTTCCGTGGCCTGGCAAACACTATCCAACGGCAGTACGTAGCCTCTCTTTAGATGCAACATGAAGGAACCAGGAAAATGTGTTCTGTTCAATGGGAGTTCCATTTACATAGATATAAACAGGGGTGCAAAGTTCAAGAACAGAGTCAATCATATTGAAGTAATTTGTTTAGATTAAGTGACTGCCATTTACTAACCCCAATTACCTTGCGCAGAACGTGGCCTGGTCTTCATTTGCTGCCCACCTTGGCTAACGTTAATTTACATGCCACTGGGTTTACGCAACACAATGAAATAGTGCACGTTTCAGCTTCAGTTAATTTGCTTTGAAAGCACATTTGCGACTGCATCTCTCGTACGAGCACGACATTAGTTCGATCCTCGCTGCAACCGCAAAGACTGCCATCGTAGACGAATCGGGCATAACTTCCGAGCGAAAGAGGTGTCGTTCGTGTACGGCGCAGCCAGTTCTTGCAGCGCCGGCATACTGGCCAGCATCTATTCTGCGAGCTCACAAGATGCCACAACTGGTATCGCAGTACTAGAAGGAACAGGTAGCCGCACCGTAGTACCCACAGTACCCACACTATCCTGCAGTAGTGCCATGGTGCTGGTGCATACTGAAGTAAGGTACTTCTCATAGATTATTTTTGCATCCATACAGCATATAAAGGTTAAAGTATTAGGTTTTACTTCCCATTATCCGTATGCAGTGATGTTTTCTTCAATTCAGCCATGACTGAAATCGTTACTATGCAGCGTTTCCTTACGACTAGTACATTCTTACGCTTGACTACACAAGAATTTCGGTTTAGCCCTCGCAACATGTGGCTATTATTTCTACGAGACTGGCAATTCAAGCAAACAACTACACTCAAACCTCATTATAATGAAGTTGCTTCTTACACAAAAATAGGTTTGTTATGTCGGAAAATTTGTTATAAAGGTTACATTCCTAACATGTCTATTGTAAGACTATTCTTCAATTACTTCGTTGTAACCGATATTCTGTTACATCCGGGTTCGCTATATCTAGATTTCAGTGTAGAAGCCACACAGTACTGGTACAAACTGGGAACCCCCCCCCAACATAAAACACACGAACGTTACAGTTGGCAAAAGCAATACTAGATGCTGTTGGTGCTACTATCAAGCAGCTAAAATGAAGCAACTGCTCATACCAACAACAGCACCGATCTTTACTAGGTAGTCTGGGTTTTAACGAATCGGAGACCTTTCCCATCACACCACAAGCACAGATTTCCCGAATGTCGCAACAGTGGACGTAGGTTGGTACTCAATAACCCGATGACTCACGATTGGGTATAAAATAAAACATAAACGAAGCTGAACTACATTGCCAAATAAAACCGCTATGCGAGAGAGACCGGAACAGCCAGGACTCACCTCTTCCTTGAACTTGTTGTTCACCCAGATGCACTTGAACTGCTTTTTGCTCTCGAGTTCGTTTATTCGTATGCTCAACTGCAGAGAGAGAGAGGGAGAGAAGGGGCATGGAAAAAAAAACAAGAAAAAAAGCTAAATGTCGATCAGAAAAGGCGGCTTGCTGCGATTGGACAAAATAGATTCGTGTTCACAGGCACCTCACATACAGTAAAACCTCTTCACAAAACAGCGACAAACCAATATTTGCAATCAGTGTACACACAAAACAGCATTATTTATTGTTTATTAGGGGAACAGTACAAGATTGCTGTAATGCTTTCAAAAAAAAATGTGACGTTATAGAAACATCACCCTCCTAGACATCAGACACCCGTACCCATTAGATAACAATGCAGATGCATAATCAGTATAATTAAGCAGTAGTAATTGAACAGTAGTAACAATAATCTTAATTAAACAGTAGTAATTATATATAGACAGCACTAGAATTACATACCACGAAACACAGCTTTAAAACTTCAATTCCAGTCGCAACAATTCATCAAAATTAAGGGGGCAGACTGGTCTTAGACATTTTTTGTTTATTTCTTCAGTGATCTTGATCAAACTGCACAGGATTATGCAGTTTTTTCTGCTGATTTCAAATATTTATTTAGTTTTCCTATAACTAATCTTGTTCCTGAGATAACTTAAGTTCACACCCTATTGTTTAAGGCCACCATAGAAAAAAAGCGCTTAATTAGAAGTGATATTTAAGATATGCCAACATAGACTAATAACTATAGATTGAAACTATGGAAGAGTTTTCTGTTTTAAGGCCTTTCTTGGTTATTTTAGAGCAAAATGAACTAACCATTTTCAAAAGCAGTTAGAATTGTGTTACAATTTTGATGAATAATTAATTAAAAGGACTTGCGCTCTAAATTCTGCTCCCATACTTGCATTCTACACACATACAGGTTTCCATTGCAAAAAAAAAAAAAAAAAAATGCTGTACCGGTCCTAGCTGCAGAGATATTGAGGCCTCAAAATTGAACAGTTGTAAATTTACTTTTTTGAGAAAAATAGAAAAAACTAAAAGCACACAGCTTCTTCAAAAAGCAACAGTCATGGTGCGCATGTTTTGCAATCCTCATAAAGGTGCTCATAAATTCATAGCAGAGCTTCTAAAACAGGTGCCAGCAAATTACAAGGAAGCCTCAAGGTCTGTTCCTCATTATATTGCAGGTTCTGCATGTTAACAGCGCCAAGAATCTGGACAGTTATAATGACATTACAAAAAATTACTACTTCCTGGTGTGTGAAAGTTTGCAGAGAGATAGAAAAATACTTGCAGATACCAAATATGTCAATTTTAAAAAATGAATTTTTTGTCGCTTTTTGGTCCCAAAGACCAGTCTGTCCCCTTAAGCCAAAATGATTCTTCCATTGCATGCCGATTATGACACGTGTACCAAAAGTAGCAATGCAGTATATCAACTGCAAGCAGGCTATTTCTCACTTCATTTGAAACAACACACTGTTACGTCTGCGTATGTTAGAGATTTGACCATACGATGGCGTGAAAAAAAAAAAAAAAAAAAGATTGAAACACCAATCAGGGCAATGCAACAAGGAGTGACTGAACAGAATAGGAATCATGCTTGCAGGCAGAATAATTCTTGCAGGTGGGCAAAACTAACAATAAGCATGCACCTGACTCAGAAAAACATTCTTTATAACCAAAAATTTGTTACGAACATGTACTTATAACACTGTATCAATGGCAAGTCCACTTTTTCAAAATCCAGTAGGTCATTACATCCGTATCTAATTATATGGAGCTTATATTGACCATAATTGCTAATCCATGAGCATAGCATATAAGGAAATCCACGGATGCACCATCTAAAACTCTGTACAGCGTTACTGCGCACAAATTAAGCGCTATTCCTTACAAAACATACAGGGTGACCCCGGCTAAAGCCAGAGTTTTAATATATGCCAATGCGCCCAATGACAACGCGAACGAATACCTACTGCTGACTATTGTCCAAGTCCCACACTACCTGTGGTCAGCTTGACTGCCTAATTAGGCAGGATTAGTTAACCAACTTCTAGATCGACTAAGCTCGGCAAATGATTTCAACTGGGATGTTTTAGAGTGGACTTAAGAAGGTTTCATCAGACAGCTGGTCACTTTCTGTCTTTAGATATTCGTGTCATTTCGCTTACTGCGAATGACTCTGAAATACAAAAATATATGGGGCACCGCCTCAGTAACACGAAGCGGGTGGTCTCACCTGTTGGTAATAGATTTTCTTGGGTTGCCTTGGCTTGAAGAACACTAACAGGTCCTTGAGCGTTCCCTCGTATGTACACCTCAGCGGGTTACCGGGACCTTCACGGTAACTGCTCGGGCGGGGCAGGGGGAACAAAAGGCAGGGCAATAAAAGATATGCACCGACCGAAGACCAACACAAAGAGCAAAGCTCAAGAAACTTGACAAGGCTGCGTTGTCCTTGCTTTCTCAAACTCTGAAACCAGCACCAGCACTAACTAGTACCAGCACCAACAATAGCAACGTGGAAGTATAACATGACGTACATCATCTCTCTACCACTCGCAACTCAGTACAACAGCAGTGCCAACAGGCAACCAGCGCCACATACCATTACCATTGCTGTCAGCACACAAAGCTTGACAGTGCAGTGAAGGACAGGCCTGTCACTGCTCGTGCTCGTCGCCGACCAACATGTTACATTATTCAACGACATAGTATTCTGAAGGACCCTAAACATGTCGCACTATTCAACAACATTATATTCTTAAGGTCCCAAAAACTGAACTTTGCATCGATTGACCTTTTTACTGTGCCATAACTCGCCAATACATGAAGGTTCAGCTAAAACTTTCGTTTAACAATATTTGCAGAAGCTCCTCACCGAACAAAGAAATGCCTGTTCCCGGCAGTCCCCTTACCGTACAATGCAGTCATCAACCCGAATTAATGAAACTACTGGCCACCACAACCGACTTAAAACAGTTCTCCCTGAAACAAACGAGCAAAACGTGCCTATGTCTTTCTGATCACAACAGTTATAAATTTTTTGTGTGTGCACTCTAACGCATACCATGTTGAGAGCGGCAGTGGTCGCTTGCGGAAGTTCATAGTTTACGCGAGAAGCGACACAAACCACCTCCCCACGCATCTTTCCAGCTCACTTTGCTCATATAATCACTGCATAAGTTGTACACACCTTTCTGTATCGGCAATAGGTTATAACTTCACGTAAGCATCTGCCTGACCTACATGTGGCGGACCACCGACATGCAAGCGTCACGAGATGCTCGTGTAGAGAGGGTCAATTAAGATGGAATTCCTTTACACTGTGAGTAAAGAAGCATTTCTGCCCTTAACCCCACCCAATTTTGAAATTTTGCACTTTGTAACATTCGTGCTGCAACTGCCCGAGAGCCAAGACGCCCTCTACAATCGCTTCTTTCACTCAGCCTTTCATTGAGCCTTCGCATGAAAAGGTTAACGGAAAGGCAGCGTGCGGGTAGAACTTGAAGCAAGGCAAAAGGGAAAAACGGGAAAAAAGAGAACAAAACAGAGAATCGCAACAAGTACTCACCTCTGAACTTTGAAAAATTGTAATAAATAAGGGTCTGTGCCTAACCGCTGTGCCACGGCCCGCGCAATCTGTTCCATCGAGGAGAGAAAAAGAAACAGACAGTCAAGAAGATATTTATGTCGAGTAAAACTGACACAAGGCCCCGCAGTAAACTGTTATGGGGCTACCTCACATTTTTTACACATTTGAACAGAATGTAACCAAACTTTCGCAGCATATGCATTTTTGTATTCTGAATGCAAAACATTAAATCATCTTTTTCTTTTACAATACGCCGCTATAAAAATTTCCGTTATTTCCCATGCCCTGACAGGAGGGAGACTAGAGCACGCATATCACAATAACATGGAATGAAAACTGGATGCAATGAATCGAACACTGATTTTCCAAACCCATTCGAACGAGTTACGGTATGCTGAACTTTTGTGAGTCCACGAAAATATTGAAGGAATCTCATTCTTGACAGTTCAGCCCATTATAATACCGTACTTACTCGCATAATTCTCGCACCCCCCTCATCACCCACCAAAAATACGATTTCTTTTTTTCCTCGAGTAATTACCGCACCACTGGAAACTGCCGCAATAATGTCGTCTGCTCGTTCCAGCCACTGATGATGATAGCGGGTGCCGTCTGGCACCATCTCTTAAGAAT
Organism: Rhipicephalus microplus; assembly: GCF_043290135.1. Lineage (NCBI taxonomy): Eukaryota > Metazoa > Arthropoda > Arachnida > Ixodida > Ixodidae > Rhipicephalus > Rhipicephalus microplus. Next base: position 28,495,353 of record NC_134706.1, on the reverse strand, counting down.
CAAGCATACTATTGCACGAAGATTCAATCCAATCCAAGCCAAGCCAAAGTGGCAAGTGCGTGTTGCGGCGTGTTTTGCATGCTGTGTCGGTAATCTTGTCACATTATGGGCGATAATGAAGCTACACGGCTGCTTTCAAGTTGAAAGTGATAGATCCTGCACTACACAACGGCAACAGGGCCGCCGGCAGGCCCTTCGGGGTCTACGAGTTTTGTGTTCGCTACTGGTGACGGCAGTTGAAAGCCACCAAGAAGTGTTGGGCCTGCCGTGTGCCTAAAACTGGGATTGATGGCAAACTTGATTTCTTCAGAAGGAAACTACGGACGATTCTGTTAATAGCCATCAGTCCAATACTGACGTCCTACGTTTACTTTTTGAGGGCTCCTGTTAAGCGACGAACGCTACCGCTACGCCCACAAGCTTTGCGTACGATATTCTAATTCTCAACTATTTGCTTGCACTTTTTGTCTCTCAAATCTTGTCTTGTGTTGAACCAGTGCTTCTAATGTTGAGGTCAATTTTAATTGGTACTTCTCAAAGCTTGCTGTTAGTTGCTAGTGAAAAACCCCGACTTAAGGCCACTTCCTTTTCTTTTTTGCACTGTACGTTTTCGTGGAAAGTTTTCCCCGCGTTATTCTCGCACCCCCCCACTTTGTATCAGTTTTCCGCCAAAGAAAGTGCGAGGATTATGCAAGTGAATACGGTAATGAAATCTTGTTAGTACATCTATGCCTGTTTTATCACATGCAGTTTTCATTCCAGATTGTTGATATGCTGACCCACTTTGTAACTCTTGCTTTAGGAAAGATGTCTCTTCAGAAGCACATGAAATGTTAAGAATTTTACAGAAAAATAAAGTGCATTTGAAACCAATGCACAAGTATACGAAATCGTCATTTTTCATCAAATATTGCATACTTGAAACCAGTGCACTAATATACTCAACAATTTCCAGCAACAAGAATTCAAAGACAGAATGTAGAAAGCGTTGTTAAAAAAGATGCCATAATATTTATGCCAATGTGTTAGACCAACTAGCTCAAACAAAAGCCCTACTTTAACAAAAACTCAACACAAGTTGCAAGAACACTTTCGTCAGACAACAATGACTTGAATAGACTCCGATAGCTGTACGCAAAACTCTCTGGGGCGCTACATGCCGCTTTTTTACGACACGAAATTGAGGCGATCACCACCCACCTGGTCGTAGTTCATCTTTAGCGAAAGCTCCATCGTAAATCCGGGGTCGTTGGGGATCATTTTATCACAGAACGTCACTTCGACCCGATAGAAGAGGTCCCTGAAGAAACGTCGGGAAAGAAGCCATTTAGGGAACGCATATACCAAACAATGCTGGACACATGGACAACCACAGTAAAACCTCGCTGGTGCAACTTTCACGAGAAAAAATGTAGTTACTGAGATGTAGAATCACTGGAGGCATCAAAAAAATGTCAACATACTCCTGTTGACTGAATGAATCGGTAGACGTAGCTATCTTAGATACAAGCTCTACGCTCGTTGCGATTCTAATCGTCTCACAAATTCCAACACAACCCACGGTCTGGCGTAAGACGTGGTAGTTTTTGGGAGGCAGGTCATAGTAGACAAGACGCCAATAGGTGAGAGAACACCGACCTGAAGTAGTCTTTGACGGTAGGCAGTTCGTACTCGTCCACGTTCAGGTCAAGCCTCTGGAAGACAATGATGTCACCATCCATCAGTTCCTCCAGAACCTTTTCCAGCGGAAGCTCCAGGTCTTCAATCCTGTCCACTATGTTCGGCTTTACTTCCTGATGGAAAGAGCACCGACATGCGATTCAGAAACGAGGCACAAGCACGGCGTTAAAGGAGTACCAAAACAAAACGCCGCATCCGCATCAGCCCGCAGCATCGATTCCCGCGAGCATGCATGTATCGTCAACGATAGTCAAAAAAACAATTACTAATCGTAGCCCTTGCGCGAAATCCAGCGCTCTACACAAAACCTCTAGACGCCGACACCTTCAGATGGCAACCACAGAAACAACCAAATTAGGATTTGATAAATGGTTTGAATAAAGATAGCAGGTAGAAAAAAAAAAAAACACACACTTGCACCAAGCCTTGAAACTGCGAAACGGGACAGTTCTGAAGAGCAACCTGGTTGCTCTTAGGTTGTTTCCAAACATTCCTCTTCACTTCTATAGTATCCTCTCAGTCGAGGTACTTGGGGTCTTCGGCTTCATTACGAGAGTAAATATGGTATATCTAGGTGGGTTCATTACGCGAGTGAACACGGTATTCAAGTTTGAGTCTAGTTACCTCGACAGAGAAAGAGAGAGAGAGGAGACACCCACCTCATACAGCACCAATTCCGTATCAGCTGGGAAACCGGCTCGCTTGTTTAGCAATGGCAGCAGCTCCTCTGCAAAGAAAAACAAGAAAAACGCGCGTCTGCTGAGCAAGACGCATGGTCATGCACGGTGCTGTCATCTCGACAACTCTTGAAAATTCTACGAGAACAGAGTTTCAGACAAAACGCAATGGCATAACCAGCCCCACGCTTATAGTTCTCTCAATTGCTAGCCTGGCCTTCAGTTCCTGGTGCACGCCTCAACCGTGTCGTGAGGAAATGATCGACTGCGTGCGTTTCCAGAGCTTTAAGAGGGAAGAGAAACAAAGGGCAAGGCACAGAGTGCACGAAAATCAAAGCTGTACTCACTGGCCTTGGCCACGATTGGCATGTAAACATGGCCGCAGTATGCAATCTGTTTCAGCCGAGGATCGTACATTTTGAAAAAGAGCAGTACGTCTGTCTCCTTGTCAAAGTCCGGAAGGCGGTCAATGTTCTGGTCAGGGGCTATCGTTTCCACGAAGATCGTCCATGGGTTCGAATTTTCCGACAGATCAATGACCTGCGTGCAAAGAACAAAATGATCGAACAATTTGCTTAGTTTGGCATTCAGGCAAAACACCACTGTATCAGACTACCACCTGCAGAAATGGCATCTGCATTATGACAACAAATGACAAAAACAAAAAATAGGGTGGTGTGGTGAATTAATAAAATAATGACACACCCTTCAAGCTAAATTAGAAAAACTGCATCACACAAACACACACAAAAAAAAGGCCTGTCAAAAACATCACTGGCAGAACAGCATGGTGTATCAACAGCACCCTTTTTAAGTTTTTAGTGCAGACTAAAAAGAAGTGTAATAGGATTTCTTTCTGTGCCACAAAAACCATCGGTCTCAAGTGCTCCTTTTAGGATTAGTGCTGCTCAAACTGTACCTTTAGGTGATGGACATTCAGTATGACACAGCATTCTTGACAGGCACACATTGAACGCAGAGTTTTCAAGCTAACGCAAATAACTCAGAAAGCCACTGTTGTGGGCGAAGACTCCTCAAAAGGTGAAAACTTTTTTTAGGGTATATTTCGCTGGAGGTGACGCATATTACAGTCCCATGTTGCACTTCATGCTATGTTATTGTCTAGCTGTAGACCGCTCACAACTAGTCGCTCCCGCTGGAAGTCAAATGGTGAACTACCGCTCCGACCACCTGTCAAATGCTAAAAGCACGAAAAGCCACTGGAAACAGCATCGCCACAAGACACACCACTCACCGTCTTGTTAAGGTCGGCCTCAAGGTCGATGGCGGCCGGGCGAAAGGTCTGGTTGGAGCGGTACGTGATGGCCCACGGCCGAATGCCTTGCAACGGGTAGCCCATCTGTTCCGCTACCAACTCCAGCAACTCTCGCAGCGTCGCCAGCTTTTTTACCTGCACAATGCGAGAGAACAGACACGAAAGAGACTGAAGTCCGAGGAAAGACTTAGCGCAAACATAGAGAAACAATGCCACAAAACTGCTGTCGCTTTAAGTAAAGCTCGAATGCAAAACGTGCGCTCGAGTTCTGCCTTGCAGTCACAAGTGTGAGACAAGAAAGGTGCAGGAACGTCACGCACCTTGAAGTTCCTATAGTTGGCCTTTTCAGGGTCGTAGAGGTCATTGCCCTGGTGACCGGTGAAGTTGTCCTCGGTGAGCACCTGAACACCCATGTAGAGGTGAGCCTCGTTTCGTTCTTTCCTCCTCAGGGCCTCCTGACGCCTGCAAGAGGAGGGCGGCAATGAATCCGTTAAACGCCAGAGTGGTGGCTATTTCGTGCAAAGAAATAACCAGGAAAGGTGTCAAGTGGCTTCTAATTGAAGATGAACTGACTAGGCCAGCAGCACGTACATCTAGATTGGATTGAATCATTTTGAAGATGGGGACAAGATTAGTTTGACTGACTGAACGGATGCCAGTCCTCAATGCCCGGAGAAACATACACTCTTGCGCAACCAAATTGGCTGTGCGACCACAAACATTGCTTTCGCTCCCTCGACAGTAGGCAGAGACTGACCACTTGATCCCACAGGTTTGATACCTTGTACCGGGGAAGGGGCATTACGAGAGATGGGAGAAAATAACCAACAGCTGCCTGCGGGGACACGGTCCCGCAACACAAACCGTTATATCATAACATTATTGTGCCATAACGTAACATAACGCCATAACATTATCAGCACAATTCCCCGTTCCTCCCAACAAAACACTTTACCGTCCACTGCGCCAAAAAAGAGAGCCAGGCACACTCACTTTTCCTCCTGAAGCCTCTCAACCAACTGTTCGGGGATATCGTTCTCTGTGACTGGTTGTAGCACCTCATCTGCAAACGGCAAGCAGACGACACTGAACAGTTGCCGAGCCCACATCAGACGCACGCTTGCCGCGCAAGTCCTACGCACAGAGTAATTGTCGGGGTCTAACGTTGAAAAACCACCATACGATTATGAAAGACGCAGCAGTGGAGGGCTCTGAAAACTTCAACCACCTGGGGTCCTTTAAGGTGCACCTTAAAGCACACGTGCCTCAAGCACCTTTGCTGCCATCAAAAATGTGGTCTGTAAGAGTCCTACATGCCTGTGCATGTCAGCAGCAGGTGAGATGTGCCAGCTAGCACGCGTATAGTAGAACCTTGACAATAAGGTTACGATTGATGCAAATTTTACCATGATATGAAGTTTAAGCTTGCTTCGGATGAACTACATTATATAAAATACACTGCGATTCAGTGTTATACGAACAGTTTTCCCAGCCACCAGGGACCATTAGAACGCGAAACTGACCTCTGCCCACAAACGGCGCAAAGCAACTTTTCTGAGGAATCATTTCGAAGGCCCATTCACATTTCGCCTTTGAAAGAGCGAATGCGGCAAAACGCATTGAAATTTGCCTCACTTAGTCGACTAAGTGGCCAGAAAGCCACGCCCCGGGGCCGATTAAAATAAAAACCGGTCCGAGACCGTTTTTTCTGCCACGCATTAGAAGATTGCCTTTCCGCTTCACGGCGCAACCAGCCGCTAATTCAACATGGGCGTCTGCGGTGGCTCGCGTCAGCGCTATCGCCCACTACCCGCTCTACAACAAAGTTCACAGCCCCGACTAGGACACGCTCATCGAGAGCCTGTTTTGGATTACGATTGCTGCAAGCACCGCAAGTCGAAGAAGGTGCAGCAGCAGCGAGTTGGCGTGCCCTAGCCTGTCTCACTTTTGCACTGCTGGCTGAATGCATCGCCGTCACTGTTGGTGCGTTTGCCCGCGTCGTTTCTGGTCCGCTCGTGTCGTTTTTCGTGTCGCTTCTGTTTCTCGTGTCGTTTCGTGGCAAAGGTTCCAACTGCTTTTTTTTCAATGCTTTGCACGTATAACCAGAATTTGGTACGAATTTTAATGCTCAATGAACAAGCCAAATGGAATGAATTCTCGAGCGAATGTGAACATTTTCTATGAGCACAGACGTGGTTTTGCGCCCACTGTGGTATTTTCACTTGAATTCTCCAGCACTGATTTTTTTCACGTTGGCATTGAGTCGCTTTTTGCTTTTTTGCAGCCGCTTGAGCGGCGAAGTGAGTGAATTTAATACAAGTTTTGCCCCTTTCGCTCCCTTCAATGCCAAGTGCGAATGTGTAAGTGCCAGCAAAATTAGTGAGGAAATCTTGGCACTTTATTGAGAGGCTGTGAAAGCAGGAAAGTTCAAAATACTTTCATGGACTTTTTTCAGCACAAAGTAGTTTACCCCAATAAAGTTCTTGTTCATGGTGAGCTTTAACTTGTTTTTGGTTCATACGAGTTCGGAATGATACGAATATTTTGCATGCTCCCTTCGAATTTGGATCATCGAGATTCTACTGCATTAAGGTTTGACGGGGGCATGTTACATTAATACAGACCACCCAGAGAATGTTTGTGAAAGCAACCGGAAAATGAAAAAACATTTACTCTGGGAATCAAAAACCGTAATACAGTCTAAACCCGCAATAACGAAACCCCGCAAGAACGAAATCCCCGCGGCAACGAAATACTTCCGGAAATATTTCAGGGGCAACGAAACGTTTTTGGACAGCGATCCCGCATTAACGAATTTTCTACCACGATGCGGGCTTTATTTTACCCTCCCGCCAAAGGTTAACTGTCAAAAACATGCTCGTATGCGTATTATGCGCACTCAAAATTTGTAAATGTCTGCTTTTGCCGTGCTAGCATGGGTGCCGCCATCTTTGTTTACTTAAGAAGGGATGCAGCTTTGGGATTGCGAAAAAGGGCAAAAAAATCGATTTTTTGAAAATCAAGTTTTCAGTTTCTGGAACCCTTTTTCTATCAGATTCCAAAATGTCTACACTGAAAACCGTGCAAAAGTGCTTCGGAAAGTTCATTTCACCCACCTAGGTAGCAAAACTTTTTCTGTAAATTGCAAGAAAACAGGGATTTTCAAAAAATTATGGCTTCGCAATGGCGGGGCTGGGAACCGGCTTCTTGGGCTCACCGAAAAGAACATTTCTCCGCGTTTAACTTTCCCGCCTCAGCTGGCTCCTCCCTTTAAATCCCTTTAAAAACAAGTGCACAAAAAGCAAATGTTTGAAGGTCGTTTCGAGGCCCTTGAATGGCTGTGGCCGCCATGTTGCCTCAGCTCGCCTCGCCATTGGCCTGATGCTCGCTCCGGGAGATTGTAGTCTGCTGCTTGCGCGTCGCAAGGACATGGCTCTCGAAAATTGCTACTTCGCGACGTGTTCACGGCTCGATGATCACTTAAGATATAATTACGCTTTATTAAGAGCAGTAGGCGGATGCGCGATCAGGTTACTACGAGCGCGGCGCGTCATCGGAGTCGTATTATCCTTCACTCCGCCGACAGTGAGACTGCGGGCAGGAATGACGTGCTAGCGCACTTGTGGCGACGTGCTTTGTCGCAAGCAACGAAGCTGTAAGCGGAGGCACGATCAGATTACCACGAGTGGCCGCACCGAATGCACGATCAGATTACTACAAGCGGGCGCGCGGTCTACGAGCGCGGCGTGTCATCGGAGTCAGCTTTAGCCCTAACTTCACCGACGGCGAGACTGGGGGCAGGAATCACGCGCTAGCGCATCTAAAACAACCCGCGGGTTGTTTTGGATACGCTGGACATCCTTCGCTCCTTCTTCGGTGCACATGACGACGTAGCAATGGACCACTTTTTTCAGTGCGAAGGGAGAGCTTTGAAGTTGTTGCATGGCGAGGGTACTCACGGCAACGAAATTCTCGCGAAAACGAAATTTTCGGTTTCCCCGGCGATTTCGTTATTGCGGGTTTCGACTGTATTATAATGAGGGGCTTTGGATACATAATGGCAGGGGTCTCGCACCGTGGTATTAACGAAATGTTTTGTCATTCAAAAGAAAGCCTTTCGCGTATCTCATATGTGGACCATTTTTGGTGGGAATTTGACGTAAGGCTTTCAGAGCCATATTGCCGACCGAACACATGGCGGTTGCATGGGATGCATTTTTAATAAAATGCTCAAGGCCATTCATATCAATGTAGTTCATAATACAGTAAAACCTCAGCGATATGGGTCTCACGAAACGAACATAAATAATCGTATTATTTGAAATTCGTATCAGCATAAAATAAGGATAATTAGTGTGTCACACAAAAAAAGCTGGCGTATGATTTCATTTATTGTTTTTCAGTGCCGCAGCAGCCTGTGAGCACAAGTGTTTGTAATCAATGAAGTAGGTGTGTTGTGAACCGACAGTTTCCTAATCTCGCCTTGCCACATGATGCCAGAGCACTACAGCATAAGTGACCTACGGAGTGCAGTGCACGCGACGAACGAAGGCTGTCCTTTGCTGCTATTGCAGAGGCGTCGGGCCTGCTTTTCAAGAGATTTATAGCTGTGCCTGCACAGTCAAATAATTTGGCAGGTGTGCGCGTTCCCAACAATCGTGGACGTTTCGAGGCCTAGCTCCTTCGCCAAGACCGTCCGCTTCCTCTTTTGGTCCTCGTCCACTTTTCAAAAGATGACCCATGTGCGAGGACAGGACTTGGATCGTCATGGCTGGCACACACGTAAAAAAGCACAAAATCAGTGGCCTCCACGTTTGAAGAAAAAATAAAAATCAGTGTGACGTCAGGGCCACCTATGATTTGAACGTGAAGGCACACGAGGGTGCATTAGGACCTCCAAGGTTGAAGCGCACAAACTTGGAGGCTAAGGTCGAGTCACTGCAAGTTTACTCCAACAAACAGGCTGCGCGGTGCACACGCCCACACGTGCTTCTCAAATTTTCTGTGACACCGTGGGCACGACATGTTTGTACCTTTGCAGTGGCGTACATTCGTATCAAACGTCGCGGGGTGAAAATCTGCTCATAACAACCAAACTGCATTACATAGCTGATCAATGGGCCTCTGCCAAAACCGAAAAAAATTCTCATCACTTTACAATTCGCACGAGCAACAATCGTAACCCCGAGGTGTTACGGTACTAACAAAAAAATTTTTTTTTAATCTGAGGCGAAGACGTGATGTCCGAGTCAGACATACATTTCAAACTCTTTCCTGTTCTAAGCACCTCGGACACTCTTCAGTAGATATTCAACTCGGTTGGAAATACCCACTCCGACACACCCACTGCAGACAGCATTCAAAAGGTTAACACTCACTAATGGCACTGTCCCGTATGTAGACCAACATGTAGGCGTTGGTGCAGTGCCGGCTGACGGCCACATCCTCGTCGGTACCGCCAAAGTTGTGGTCGATGGCTTCCTGCTTGGTGCAGCGCGACACGACGTCGTCGTCGAACTTGCACCAGCGGCCATCGCCGCGCGGGTTGATGAACACCACGTAGTGGCCCCCGTGGTTGTCCCCGCTGTGCACGAGCACCGCGTGCAGCGTGTAGGTGGCCGGCCCGCCCGCGTTGGCCCCTCCCTCGGTGAGGAACTCGGTGAGGTTGAGCCGCTCGGGGAACTCGAAGCGGTCGTTGATCTTGATGTTGTTGTCCGTCACGTGGTCGTACTGGAAGCGGAGCAGGTGCAGGTGCACCACGGGCGGCAGGCAGGCGAAGATGATGCCCTTTTCGGCTTCCTGATGAAAGAGGACAAAATGGCAAAAATCGAACGATTTCTCATTACAACACACCCACCGTTAAACGAAACTTGAAGAGACCAACAAAATATATACCATTTGACAGGAGTTTCGTTTACCCAGCAGGAAACAAGCCTGCTAAATTTATGTACAAAACCAACCATATTAGAAACTGTTGTAGCATTCCTGTTCAAGAAATTTCTATTTAATTAAAGGGGGGACGTGTTCTTCAGAGCCAACTATCTTATTTCTGGTCGAATCTTGATAAGAATTGGCACAGACACTAAGAATGGCGTTACAATGCTTACATAAAAATTGAGGTGATACCACAAAAATTAATGAGAGAAATTATTTCTTCGTTGAATTTCGTGGAGGGGCTGAAGGATCTATAAAATGATGTAAATAGTCGGCAATTACTGTGCCCATAGCGAAATGTATGCTGAAGGAGACTGCGTTTCCAAAAAAAAAAAAACCTTTTTGCAACACTAGAACTTGTACCTAGCGTTTCCTCCAGTGACCCTGCAATGAGCATACTTGCACTACAAACAAGAAGTTCTACAAAAAATTCTTAAAGGAGTAAAATATTTTTTATAAGTTCACAGCCCCTTGAAGCCCAGTTCAAAGAGCACCACAAAATGAACAAACGAAATCTCTGAAGTGGTTGTCAGGATATCTGCTCCACGAGCTGAGCATAATGCCAAAAAAAAAACAAAAAAAAAAAAACACACACAGTATTGAGAAAACTGCGTTTTAAGGTTCATTTTCTCTTTACGTCTCTAAAACAACTAAAAATTGTGATCTTTGGTTTGCCTCCTCATACTTGACTTCTCAGATATGTGGCCTCTGCTTAGTGAGCCCTTGTTGCTTTTTTTTTTTTTTTTCACAACCTCCTTTCTTGATCTATTATGAACAAGTATGGATTTCAAACGAAGTTCTCTGCATGAAGGAGTGGTATGAAAGGCACAACAGAAAAGATTGTAATTGAATTAGATCATACACTGAAATGATTACACATCTTTCTTGTGTTCATGCTATCATTAATGTAATTAGGTACTTCTTGAATGCAAATAATCACTGAACATTCTTTACATACAGATTTATTATATCAGAATGGCTCACACCATCACAGCCTATGCCTTCTTTCCAAATAACGAACAGTTATGAGCAGGAAAGTAGTGGCGCAAGAATTTTTTTAGCAGTTTATCTAATGATGCCAGTCGGGAAAATAATTTGTACCCATGCTTCATACATGTTCTTTTGCCACTGCAGCAGTGAAATTCACTCTCATACGGCTGGTCACGGCTACGAGGCTTTCATTGTTTCAGAACATTCGTAGACGCACAAGGCTATGCAAGCACAGATACAGGCACGTCCAAATCGGATCACTGGAGCTTACTGGTAGCACTCCATATGACCGTAAAGTGCGCGGCCATATGACCGTAAAGTGCAGACAGTGCAGCTACGATGACAAAAATTGGCGTGCACATCGCACTTTCGACTGCCGACGTGTGAAACTGCAAGCCGCTGTTCCGAGCAATCCTTGGCATTCGGTGTGTTCGGTCTTGTTCTCCATCTTGGCTAGCGTGTTGGCGCTGTGTCAGTATATCTTCAAATGCCTAGTTTGCCATGTGCCTTCACGTAACAACGCGCAAGCCAAAATGGAGAACAAGACCTGTGCGCTCCACCAAAATCATGTCTTTCTCGGCGCCTATCTAACCACTTTAGTGGGACATTCTCTCATAACATCATTGTGTCTTTATTAGAGTCTATCCTCAATTTCAGCTCACGGTAAACGGCGATTTTTTGCTCACAATCTACGACACAATCTATGCTCACAATCTATGCCAAAACCAAAATTTCCGCGAAGCGAGCTCTTCAACACTACCACCCTAAAAAAAGAAGACACGCACCTGGAGTCCAAACTGGCCCGCGTCGTACTTGTTGTCGCCGTCAAGCGACTCGGTGGCGCAGTAGTCCTGGAAGCTCTCGTGGATGTTCTTTTTTCCCTTGACGTTGAGCTGGATGTCGTAGAAGGGCTCCATGCGCCGAGACGTGTACTCTACGTGCTTGCACTTGATGAACGAGATCATCTTGCCCTCGAAGAGGCGCGGGATCGTCCCTTCCACGCAGGTGCCCTTCATCTTGCTCTCCATGTTGTCCAGCAGCTGGACGCAAAGTGAAACGCGTGCGACGTGGCGTCAATGAACATGTGCATTTGCGTCTTCTAAGCCACGCCTGTTAACGGTGGACGTGAGCCACCGTAAGCAGGCACACGAAAGTGCCTGCTTACGCTACTGGGCTGCTACTGAAGTCAGTTCTGTAAATCCTGTTAGTATTCAGAGTCATGTTCACTCCCCTTTGAAGTGAGAAGAATGACGGTTCATAATTCCTTGTTTCAATTTTATAAAACATTGTGCAAGTTGGTTGGGTCGTGACAAAGATGCTCATTTTTTTTCATATTATGGTATATATACTACATCAAGTACAAAAACACCTCGCCACTATGGTGAGCATTCATCACGTTACCATATACATAGAGCATTATAGGTATCAAACTTTTTCAGACATTGATAAGTTTAACACTAAACAGAAATTAAGCAGCATAAGCGGTACGGTTACAGTTACTGCTAAAACAGCCTACAAATATACACTAAACACCCTCATTATACTGAAGTTGGATTTTACACAAAAATGAGTAGTTCGTTATTTCCGAAAATTTGTTATAAAGATATATTTTAACATTATCCATTGCAAGGCCATTCCACATTTACTTCGTTATAACCAATATTTTGTTATGCACACTAACGCATGAATATAACGAGGAAAATGAAAAATAGTCTTGCAATACATACAGTGTTAGGAATAACAAATTTTCGGAACTAACTTATTTTGTTGTATGATGCAACTTTGTTATAATAAGATCAGAGTGTATCCGAGTTCGTTATATTGAGGCACCAGTGTTAATGAGACACCTGAGTGAAGTTGTTCGCTCGTTTAAACTGACAAATTATTCTTGGTGAAGACATTTTACCTACCGAAATCTCCACATCATTATTTAACAAAGCACAGCATAGTGAATAGAGAGCCTGCATTAAATTGTAGTACCAGGTGGGCGGGGGATATTTACTGGGCACCTAAATCTGACTACCCGAACATCTGCAGAAAGGTGCATAATGAACAAACGCGAACAGTACAGAGCTGAATTGCGTAAATCCTACCGCCAGGGAATGTAGTTCCACAAAAGCACTCGTATATTCAACGAAAAACATAAAAATTCTCTTTTATTTTCTACATGGAGCTATTCGAGACAGGACGCAGCTCACACCATTAAGATATTCGTTATTCCTTTATTTTTGCATTGCGACTTCGCGTTTTTGAAGGCCTCAGAAAGTCCCACCCTTTTACGTGCACCTCAAACGCCAAGCGGTATCTGCATCTAAGGCCTCAGAAAGTCCCACCCGTTTACGTGCACCTCAAACGCCAAGCGGTATCTGCATCTAATAACATACTGATGGTGCGCCCCTGCCACTTTCCACAGCGTTACAAGACGCGCGCCAAAGCCGACTACTTCACGTAGTGCTACATGTGCAGAAGCTCCGCCTTCGTAGCTTTCCTTTGTGTCTAGAAAGGTCGTCACCGAGTATAGCCTATTAAGTATTAGGCCAAATTACGCATTTTTCGCCCATGAAAATGCAACTGCCACGCTCGATAGTAAAGAACTGACGTCACCTGCCGGAACAGCTAGCGCACCCACCCACTCAAACATCACTCACCACTCGGCAGAGCTCTTGAACGTCGTGCTGCATGAACGAGTCTAAGGTTTCCCACCTGTAGAAAGGAAACGAGAAATTAAGTTGCGAATGGTGTCGCAAACATCCAGCCCTTGCACAAACAAACGTGCACACCTAAACCGAGGAGCACTTCAAATGTTCAGGGGTGCAACAGCCGAAATACAATTCGGAGCAAATTTTTTTGGAGAAGCAAAACTTTACTTATACAGCACTAAAATCCAAATTCGGGGCAGGTTATCGAAAATGCATGCATTTGTTTATCATGAAGTACCAAATTTGGATTGATTAAAAATATACTCTAACTTAACACAACAAAAAGCAACAAAAGACTACACAGACATTTCGCCACCTATGCACGTGGCATCCTCAATGTGCACTGGCACCAAATGAGAGGTCACCCAGTCTACGTCTAGTCTCGTATGTCTCTGTACACATTTGGTAGGGGGCCACGGTTGTTGCATGTTGACTTGTCACGGCGGAGGAACAATGACTCGGGAAGCTTTCTCTTGCTCCACCTTTGTTCTTGAGCCAGCGTCGTCGCGTTACTCAAGTCGAAGGCACGCCTCGTTGGCCAGCAGGGTTCGACGAGTTCCATCTTAGAATGTGTGGCACGGGAGGCTTTGGCAGCGTCCCCTTTGCGCTCCGAGCCTCGTTGACCGCTTCCTCCCTGTTTCGCCAATGTATGCGGCGTCGCAGTCCCCGCACGGTGCCGTGCGGGCACTGCGCACTTTGATTGATGGCGCAAAGCACAGGCCTTCATTTCTCACTGAAACTAGAGGACAGGAGGCTGGTTGGGCATTTTTACGAAGCTTGGTGCAGTTTCAGCAAATTTCATGGTTTAGGTACAGCTCGGCGCAACAATCGGGAATTTATCAAATTGGCGCAGCTGTTGCACCTCTGAATGTTCATAAAATACTAGAGCACATGAATTTGCTTCGACACGAATTTAAGATATTGTGAATTTTCAAGCGCGATTTCAACGCACAGAGAAGTATCCCTGTAAAGATGATTTTCCCACTGCCACATCACCACAATGCCTCAAAGCCTTACTTCAAAGTTAAATGAACATATTGCCCTCACATTGATTCATTATTTTACAAAGTTTAAAAGCTTGCTATACCAGCTTTCATGCTCCCAGTACAGCAAATTTTAAAACTTGACATATTTTACAGGTTATCCCTTGCATTCTGCCAAAAAGTGAAATTTTGCTACTATTCCAAGTTACTTCCATTTCCCTTTAGAGCAAAAAGAATGACATTTGCATATACATTTTTGCAATTTTATAAAATATTGTGCAGGTTGAATGGAGATTCGAATTTCGATACAAAATTATTTGCAAAGTTCAATTCAAACCGAAAATTCACTTTTCACATGCCTAGGATGAGCCCTCATGGCCTTACGCATATTCCTCTTCATAACAATTTTCGGATCTCGGGGGTTTGTCAACTGGCCCCTTAATGAAAACACTTATTTTAACTGCGACAGGTCTGCTGCTCACCCAAAGGACTTTGTGAGCTTCTTGGTGCCGACGGGTCGATCGGAAAACTGCAGCTCATAAAACACCCGCTGCAACGCCAGGGCAACGCTCTTGGACGAGTCGTCGCTCTCGGTGGGCATTTGGTACACAGCCTGTAATGCACACCGTTCATTGAAACGTAGCACCTTTTTACAGTAGAGAAATACAGTGCATTTACAGTGGACGCTCACAAAATGAGAAACCCAGGGAACTAGAAAAGCACTGCTAAATAGAGCAAAAGACACGACGACACAGGAAGTGCGTCGACTTGCAACCGATGTGCATTGCGAAATAACAGTACCAGCTATGCAGTACCAACTAGACCGGCTTTCTGTGCTACTGTTGGAAAACATGTTCAGTTTACCGAGAGACAAACAGGGGTGCATAATTTGGGTACAAAACCAATCACGCGGCATACAGTTATTTCATTCAAGCAGTATAGTAAGAGCTCGTTAACTCTACTACCATTCATTTGAAAAATCTGATAATTCAGATGCACTCTCTGGAAGCCCACGCGCTGTTCACTGGCATCAGACTCTGGCTAATTCGGTCGCAACCCTGCCGATTCGGACGATCCTCGGAGCGTGCAGAGCCTGAAGCACATCAAATGTTAGAGACGCAAACGAGTGGAAACGACGTTCCCGTGCGGCCGAAACAAGGTGGCACAGTCCCCTCCTCATCGACAGACACTGTATGGCCACACTGCTAACAGCATTTCGGGTCGATTCACGCTTAGCAGGCTTCATGTTAGGAGAGGAAAGTCTTTCCGGTACTGTAAAATCTAAATTAACGAGTTTCAATGTAGTTCTGTTTAAAGAGATTTCCGTTTACCGAGTCTACTGTATCTTATAGTATTTTAATCGACATTTATCAAGGCAAAACATTATGAGAAAGCTCCTTCACTGAAGAAGACCGCACGTGGTTCAAGAAGAGTCGCATCGGCGCGCCTCGTGGATTGAGGCGCGATAGCTACGCATTTGTTTTTACAGCAAAAGCTGTTATGAGATCACTTTTCGGGTCATGCACAGTTGCATGTTTTTCACCGCCGCCGGTGTCCGTAACCACATCACGCGAAATTAGAAAAACCTTGCAGGCAGGCATGACTCGAACCCGGGTCCGCTGGGTGCCAGCCCAATATTCTACCACTGAGCTACACTGGTGCTTGTGACTTGTCACACTTGCCTTAGCCAAGCTTGAAGTTGGGAAAGCAATCGTGTTAATACGACTTATAAAGCGCTTTAAAACAGCGAAAGAACAATCAGTCGTCGCACAATACGATTAGCATAAGGAGTGGGTCATCCAAGGCTCCAACCCATTACAAAAGCTTGTTCTTGTTTCCCTATTAACTGTGCCGCATACCCACTACAGCCAGAATTCCTCATCGTCGTCAGCCACTGCATGGACAATTCGCACAAAATTCCTTGCAAGTGTTTAGCAGATACCATGCTTCTCAGAAGAATGATGAAAAATGGCACAGCGAATGCCGGCCTACTACCCAAAAAATTTTATTATTAATGCCGCAGTGTGTACTAAGCAAGTGTGCTTGTAGTAGTTACCCAATGAGTGTTTTGAAAAGGCTCTGAAAGGCCGCTCTTCTTGCTTTCGCTGTGACTATGCTGCGCCTACCGCGCAGGCCTGGTGTTTTTTTTCATAGCCGCTTTCACGCTTACAATATGCATAAGTTTGCATCTACTGTTTCACAAGCACAAGACATGCTCCACGAGCAGCTAGGGACACGCTACCACACAAACGAAATTATGCCTTTACTTGTGTAATGAACCCACTTGCATGATGAACCCACTCCCCAACTTGGTTCTCGAAAAACGAAAAAAAAATTTAATGTATCTATTCATTTTATTTTGGTATGATAACCAGTGTCATTGACGATTGAAACTGTTAAATCAAGCCATTATATCACAAAATGTTGACCCAATAAAGTAAACATAGCTTAACTACCAAGCTAAAGAGTGGCGAGCAGCGCGAGCTCGGCTGACGACAATCAAAATTTAAAAGTCGCGGCTTTTACAACAGAGCGCCACCTGTCGAATGCAGAAGAAACCTCTTTGCTTATAGCGTCACACAAGCCCAGCGACAAGAAAACGAAGAAAACAAAAAAGCGCGTGGCCTCTGAGATGGCGGGCGTGCGGCATTGAAACACGCCACGGGCCTGCCATGTTGGAATCCGTGCAAAGCGCAACCACGCCGATGGAGTGTTGTGCTCCCGCAAACTTTGTGCGCTGCAATTTGACGCTGCGTTCTTGTTGTCGGGTTTGTCGTAGTTAACTTAGTTGGACGTCTGCTGCGCCGGGAATATTCGGCTGGTCGGCTATCTACACGGCTGGTTTCAAAGTTAAAGTTTGATGGTCGAGCATGCGCTGGAGCACGGTGACCTACCGGCTGGAAGACACTTGGGCATTGACCTGTGCGCATTCGTTACAATCGAAAACAAGAAGAGCTTCGGATACAAAAACGATTCGGCGCGCATTTCGCGATTTAAGACAAGCAAGACCGTCATGCAAAATTTTCGCTGTTAACTCCCGTGACTTTTCTTTCGTGTAATGAACCCTCCCCCAAACAGTCATCAACTTTTCTGGAAAAAAGAAAACGTGGGTTCATTAAGCGAATAAATATTGTACTATAACGTACCTTTCGTAACTGGTTCGTGAAGAACAGCGTCTGTAGTAATGAGTTCATGTAGCAGGTGGCGCCCTGGTTCTTGAGGCCCACGTATCCTGTGTGCTTCTTGGAGTCCCAGCTGTGGAGGGGGGCAAATGAGACGAACAAATGCGATATCGTGTAGCAGAAATAAAGCATTCAATAATTTTCAGCGCGAGACCGTTTCAGCATGGGACTGTTGGTAGTGCGAGATTGTTGTTAGGTTAAAACAGCTCAAACTGGCTGCAGTACTTACGCAATGCTGCAGAGAAACACAAAAAAAAAAATTTCAAGGACATTTTTTTCCAGCATACTGCAAAGAAACACACGTTAACACTTGACTTTTGTGGGGCCCTTAGTACCCAACTGCACACATGTGGTTTTGTGATTTGTTCAACTAGGACTTAAGACATTGAGGTTTGAATGAGCTAAAGCATCTTTGCAATAAATATGACCATGATCATTACCAGCCTGGCTACGCCCACTGCAAGACAAAGGCCTCTCCCATGATTCGCCAGTCATCTCGGTCCTGTGCTTGCTGCTGCCATTTTATACACGCGAACTTCTTAAACTTATCTCCTCACCTATTTTTCTGTCTCCCGCTAACCCACTTGCCTTCTCTAGGAATTCAGTTAATGACCTTAATGATCAGCAGTTACCTTGCCTATGTGCTACTTGTCCGGCCTATGTCCATTTCTTCTTTTTGATTTCAACTATGATATCCTTAACCACGATTTGTTCCTTGATCCACTTTGCTCTCTTCTCGTCTCTTAAGGTCAAACCCATCATTTTCCTTTCCATCGCTCGCTGCGCCGTCTTCAATTTAAGCTGGATCCTTTTGCACAATAAATATGCCTACATTTAGTAGAACTCGCTGTTGGGCTAGTTCGCGCATGTCTTGATTAAATATTCAACGTCGCACGTGAAGAACAACCAAACACAGAAAGAAACAAATATGGACATCACGGGCACTTTTAACTTCAATTTACTTCAACATTTAACATTTAACTTCAATTGACTGTTTACTGTGAAATCTAGCCTCTTTTCTGGAGGCACTACCACATTTGATGAGCTGCTTTCCGTGAGCAAAGTCAAAAATATAACTTTTCTATGTTCCAAAAGAGTATAATCTAAATTCAAAGGATGTACCTCTAGACTATCATTTGACTACTCAATAAAAAAAAACAATGTGAAAGAGTTCAAGATAAATTCATCTTTAATTTTAATTAGGATCAACACAACCCACAAGTCAACGTACAAGGAGAATTTTTGTTGCAAAAGAATATTAGTGACTGGAAACAGTTGTGTAAATCCGGTACATTTACGGGCTGTTCGTGACACGTCGCACCTAAAAGAGTGGAAGTTTTACCAATCTTGGAGCACTCACAGTGCCCGTATTTTGCTGGTCCTACTAGGAACGCACCATGCCAGTCACTCCGAACTGCATCCGTACTTTTTTGTGTTTGTGCATACCGGACAGTGCCACAAAGGTTAGCAAGGTTGATTTCTTACAGCTCACACTCACAAGTAAGAACTACAGCGACTCGCATTAAAAATGTAACACATTATGTAGTTTGCCGCAAGGCAAATTTTACATTGGGTCGCAAAAAACAACTAGAAATAGCAGCTCAAGGCACGCGGGAGTTCTACAAGTTCTCACAGTGGTTGCCTTTGCCAATACAAATGTTTAAGAAAGTGTCGCATAAAAGAATTGTTAGCTCGTTACAACCCAAGAAAGCGTGAAATCTCCGCCGAGAGAACCACAATGTTCTTGAATTTCACCTGTGAAAGACTAGGTGGTTTCCGCTCAAATGGCAAGTGCTTTTCCTCAACTGATATACACTCAAACCTAAAAAAATTCACACCTGCCATGAAAATACATAGTGATATCCACAAATTTATTCTAAACATATTTGCAGCACTGTATGGCTGCTATTCTTCATTTACCTCTCTATAACATTTACTTCGTTAAGTCAATATTCGTTATATTGAGGTTTGAGTGTGCTACGCCGACTAGAAGTTAGAGGTCGGGCATCGCTGCCTACAACATTACATTTGCCCGAGCAAAGATGTCACAGTCCCTGAAAAAGTTAACCAGGACTGCGTTTGGGTTTCCGACTTAAACCAAGCAACACACACTAGCCTCTAAAAGAAAGCAGACCACCGGGAACGCTTGAGAAGTGCTAGACATTACGAAAACGAGCAAGCGATATTGAATAAAACATTTATGCGAATACTCCGAGAGAGACAGCAACGGCTTTGGGCAGAGCTGGCATGTTTTTTTAGGATTTCAACCGAGCGTGCAAAACCGTTCAAATGTGCAAGCACTGGCGACACCGACCTGACGCCGTGTGGAGCATCGGCGCACACCCAAACTTCGAGGATGATGGTGTCGTCCACGATGAAGCCTTTCTCGGGGTCCAAGACATCCTGGAGATTTTGAAAAAAAAAAAAAAAACAAATAAAATCGTCCGGAAAACAGATTTAGACTAGACAGAGCCGCCACAGGTGCACCTAGCCGGCACGAAGCAAATCGCAAGAAAAAGCAAAGCCACACAGTGCAAATAAAGCTAACAGAGCATTGAGACAACTAGTGAAGAAACCCACAGCATTTTGTTTGTTAATTAAGGCGCACAGAATTAATGTTATTACACAATACGACACCAACATCAACACGTCGCTTATACAGCCTTAATTCCAAAACACCTCTTTCATTCAGTTTGCAACGTTTTCCAAACGTGCAACTTTTGACACTGCAAAAAAACCTTCTGAAATGCTGAAGAGGCCTCTGCAGCCTACTTGCAACTTAAATTAAAAAAGAAGAAAGCAAAGTGAACAAACAGCTTTGATGTACAAGATTCAGGTCACAAGACTGCAAACAAAGTTTTCATAAAGCGTGGTCAGCAAACCTGGCACTGATGTAGTGGCTGTGAAGATTACATGAAAAAAATGAGAGAACATGAAAGCCTGAAGGTCAGTTTGATTCATCCAAAGTCTCCCATTATTCATACATGTTTTATACTTTACGCTCTATCAATGGAAGTCTTAAGTGCCGTTTACCTTCCAGCTATGTCTCACACGCCATTCACGCTCCGCGGCTAAAGTCTCACACGCCTTCACGCTCCGGCGAAAGTCTCAACTGCCAATCATGCTCCGGCTAAAGTCTCAATCGCCAATCACGCTCTGGCTAAAGTCTCAATCGCCAATCACGCTCCGGCTAAAGTCTCAACCACGAATCACGCTCCGGCTTAAGTCTCAAACACCACTTACACTCTAGCTAATGAAATGCTACTCATGCTCTAGCTTAAGTTCTCAAAGGCTACTTACACTCTAGCTAAAGTTCTTAAAAGCCATTTACACTGCAGCAAGTCTCGATTGCCATTTGTCCCGCAGAAGGCGTCTATTCGTCTCGCAAAAAGGCTAGGGCAAGTATGAGTGACACTCACACTCCAAGTCATGAAGTGGCTGAAACCCCAGTCGTTCTCCTTGCCATAGAAAAGGTGCTGAATTTCTGCAAACGTACACACAAAGGTCAACTAAAAGCAACCATTTACAGAACAGCATCTGGTAAAGAACAAAAGAAAAAAGTATTGATAGGCGTACTGTAAAAAAAAGTGACAATAGAATGCCTGAAGGTTGTTCCCAATGACTCGATCAAAGTACTCGCTGCTCGAGCTCCATATATATTTCATTTCACATATTTATTGCTCACTAGGCCAAAGAAAGTTTCAACACAAATTTAGTCAGTAAATAAGGTTAGCTTATGAAAAAAAAATATAAAAAGAACCAACTTTCGTTCACCGAACATATCACATCACGACTTGCAATTCAAGCCCTTTCGTTAGGTGAACATTTTGACAGAGTTAGTAGTTGTACACCGTTAGCATTTTCACAGCAAGTGCTTCCATGCAGTGAGCACTTTCGCAATGGGAGCACTTTCAGACAAGCTGGAGGAAGCACTTACTTCTGACAAAGTTTTCGACGCCCTCTTTCTGACTAATTAGACGCAGCTCGGCATTGGCGTTGCAGGACCACGTTCTGCAAGGCAACAACAGCGTTGTAAATGCAGGCAACAATCGCAGCGAAAAACAAAACGCAAGCGCTCGCACAAGCACAATGCCAGGTAGTACTATACGTTAGCCTACAGACCAAAAATCTCCTAAACAAGACATCCTCATAACCTAAAGACCCCCGCAGTCAAATACTGATGCAACAAATGATGTGGCTAACAAGCGAACCCCATGAATTCCCAAAGTGGTAAAATCTTGATTACTTCAAACTTCTCCAAGAAGCGGCAGCTGAAGACAAGAATTCAAGCCAAAACACCATGCTCTGCAGTACAATATGAGAACAGCTGCAAAGGCTCGTATCCAAATTTATAAGTACATTCACTAATTTTAAGTTTATTGAAACAAAATCTGGATTTTTCCTTAAAATTTTTGGTTCCCTTTGCCACTACAATTCTGTTCAAATGCTCAAATGTTGGCACATTACGTGCGTAACAAATCCTGCTTTCTGTTCATCTATCGAAACCACAGTCGCTTGTTTGTGGCCTTCGTCATGCAACTATAGAGGTATAGATGCGTATTTGAAAAAAAAATATATGTTTTCATGCATTTGTTTCTACTAATATTCCATAGAAGCCATTAATAAATCGAATAAACCTGTCATGAAATCAAACCATCAACCTACATAAAAAAACCATGCAAACGGCAACAAAGACCACTCAACAAATGAAAGGACGCGACACTCTGCAATCTGGTGTGCTTAACACCAGATGCCAATTTCGGCAACAATGGCCAAGTAGCAACCCTTAATATTAGCCGAGCATATACAGCAAGTTCAGCAGGGCAAAATGCAAATGCTGACATGCGATGATCTCAAGTTATTTTTCTTTTCGTTACGTGCTGGCGGCTTGGCAGAAGGGCTCAATAAATGCCTACAGAGGGTCACGCCCTCAAAACAATGCACACACACAAAAAGTATGGAACAATAAAAACAACAAAATGACAAAAAATCGTTTTCCTTACGGTACACTGTCTTCGCCTTCAGAGGCTTCCCTGCAAGGGATGCAGTTTTTAAAAACCAACGACAGGGCTCGAGACCTTTTATTTGAAGGCCGAACAACAGCCAGTGCGATATGAACAGTGTCGTCAATGCAAAACAGGATCAAAACAGCATAATGATCACATTTAAATGCTATTCCTTTCCCAGTTCAAGTTTCATTGATTTATGAACTTTAGCAACCTAATGTGACTGAGGCTACGAGAGACACCGACACCATAGAGAAGGGCTCAATACGATTTCAAGCACCTGGGTTTCTTTACTTTAGAGTGCACATAGATTGTGCAGTTCAAAGGGCTTTAGCGTTTGGCCTTCACAAAAATCCAGTCAGAATGAAATTCGTGTTTTTCGTGTCTGCAGCCATGCACAATGACAACCATTGAGCCAACTCGTCACCCCCCTTTCATACTATGCCACCTGTTGTAGCAATCCATCCACATGTACCAGTTGGTTGAACAGAATAGAGTTAAAGTAATCATGCCACTGCGATGATTGCAGTACAGGCAGGGCAGCATCACAACTCTCTTTGGCTGATAGACTTTGTACAATACCACAACAATACAAGAAACATGTTAAGAAAATGACGATAATCTTTAATACAATGATCTTGTGCATATTGTGCATGCCGTGCCTTGCTAACTACTGGCCAAGGATTCATGCCTGCATATTGAAAATTCTTCGGTTAAACAATATAAGCCCCAAAGTTTTGACAAAAGCCTACAACCACAACAACGCTTGTGAGAGCAGAGCCTGGCGACACATTCGGCTGGTCATCTTGGAAGTGTCTTCTAACCAAGACAGGACACTAGTCTACATGCAGGTAAACCTGACAGACAGTTCACGTCTTTCGTTGATGCGAGACACTTCAACACGTGTGGCAGTGTGTTGGTGCCTGTGTAGCGCGTTGGCAAGTGACGAATTGTAGAGCACCGTTCAGCTTCTAGCCTCCGAAGTCTCCACAAAGCGCAATAAAGTTCATTAATGGATCGTTTAGTCTGGCTCTGATCGAGATTGCATGCCTGGTCGCAGCGATCCGAGTCGGGTCACAGAAAAAATTTGCAATATCTACGATTACTCATGCAGTCAAAGGCAATATGCTTTGGAAGTTGGTAATAAGTTCTCCAATGCATTAAATGGAATGTTTCCCAACCAGTGTACTACACAAAAGCCAAGAACAAGCAATAAGAAAAAAAAAGTTGTACGACAGCTCCTCCTGGCCAAATCGTAGAATAATGTCAGACGTTGCACGAAGCTTCCAGGGCAACTAAGTGAATTTCCCTCAGACAATTTCTAAGAAAACAAAGTACACATTTAAGCTGCTTCAGAAGCTACAAATACCATTCAGTGTTTCTAACAGAATTAGCCAGTTACACGCTAAGGCCATCCCTAACCTGTTGTGCACAATGAAAAATTGTACACTAAAAGCCTGTTAATTGGGATTTCATGGGACTGGAAAAATTTTCAAATAAACAAAAATGCTGAAATATCGTAAGTACCGAGACAACAAATGAATGCTTAATACAATAATGCCGAAGAGGCCTCTGCAGCCTCTTCGGCATTATTGTATTAAGCATTCATTTGTTCTGTACAAATTCTGTACATTTACGGATTCACATCTGAATCCGTAAATGTACAGAATTTGCAGAAAGGCAGTATAAATAAAAGCTGCGATTTCCTGCACTGCAACTTCGTTCACTTTGAGGCAGTGGCGCAGACTACTGCATCTAAATTCACTTGACACTCCGTCTGCATCCCTCTCTTATCACGTACCACCACTGCCAATATGTGCACCTAACTGTTTCACTAGAACACTGGTTGAAAATGGGCTGCTCGTCAATTGTGACATGACAATTACAATAAACACACGAGTTTTACAGTATTTACCAATGCATACGCTTTCCATGTGAACAGAACAAGTCTGAACTATCAGATTTCCCATCTTAACGAGCTTTTACTCCAATACTGTCTGAAAGACCCGAGTTTTCACTACTGGCAGCCAATGCTGACAATAAATTAGGCGAGGTAAAGGCAGCACACACCGTGCTTATAAAATTTTAGATTTTTTTTCCCTCCTACTTCTTAATCGAAAAAAGATGAGTCAGTAAGCATATTAAAGTGAACAAGCTGGTCTAATGAACGAACAACACCGAAACGAAAAAACGCATCGAGGGCACACGATGGGGCAGATAGCACACAGCCTGCTGTCTGCCTTTGAGCCCTTCTGCTAAAGCCAGCACTGCAGAACTTGCACACTGCTTCCAAGTAAGCAATCTGACACACCCTCTAAAGATAACAGCCAATTCACAAGATCCCCACAGACTGGTTATCATTGCAGAGTAGTAAAACTTTTCCCTCTGTGCACAAGTTTGGCTGTAAGCCACACACAGACAAAGAAAGTTTGCGTAACGCAATCTTTCGTGCGCTCTGTCAAGTCCACTTGATCCCCATGAAACTCCTTGTCTAACTATACTAACAACTTTCAAGTTCTATGTTAACTCGCTGTTAAGCTCCACATTTATACCTCCGTGAAACTCCATGTTACGGCAACTGTATAACACGGTCTTCTTGAACCAAAAGCGGCACCACAACCGGAATTCGCCACGCGACAAGAAACCACATGGCGAGCAGGAACAAAAAAACGAAATTGTCAGCAAACTATGCAAGGCCACAGGAATTGCACAAATATTACTGCGAGAGTGGCGTAATTTTCCCAGAGACTTCACAAGCACTCCAATTCCTTTGTTCTTTCTTTTGTGGGCACCATATATCACTCATGTTTTTATCCATGACTTCAAGAATTGCGTTATTAACCAGAATTGACGACAAAACTCTTGTTTGGCACCCTTTGGCCACACCGACCCTTGTGCAAAGTATACTATCATTGCCAAGGCACACGCAAGCACGAGGCAAGGGACAGAGCAGAAAAGTTCCGAGGAGGACGGCGAAGAGAGGAACTCACGATGACTCGGACTCGCCGTTGCACTGTAGAAAAAAGCCGAGGCTCTTCGTCGGCTGTCGGTCGTTGCCTGTGTTGGTACGTGGCATCACCATGATTTTCCTGCAGAAAGAAGGTGCGATTTTGATTGTGGGGTTGTGGATTTTGATTGTGGATTTTGATTGTGGGATTTTGATTGTGGGATTTTGATTGTGGGATATGTGGGGTTTAACGTCCCAAAACCACCATATGATTATGAGAGCCGCCGTAGTGGAGGGCTCCGGAAATTTCGACCACCTGGGGTTCTTATAACGTGCACCAAAATCTGAGCACACGGGCCTACAAGATTTCCGCCTCCATCGGAAATGCAGCTGCCACAGCCGGGATTCGATCCTGCGGCCTGCGGGTCAGCAGCCGAGTACCTTAGCCACTAGACCACTGCGGCGGGGCAAGAAGGCACGATCAATAACAACATTGCCTATCAGACTCAGAGTTCCCAGTGAACCGAGATACAAAGATTTATTAGCTGACATTGCAAATATTCACACAACCATAAAATTCGGTGACCACGAGATGCAAATCAAAAGGATAGCTGCCATTTGGAATTAACGGCAAGGTCAATGGGTCAAACGGCGAACGCATAGCACATTTGTTTTAGGCACAAGAGTCGGTGTAAAGGAACATGCCTCGAAATTATGACAATACACAAGACATTATTTAGCACTGTACACAGGGAACACTATGTTCATTTGGGAATGTTGAGGGTAACAATTTCCTGTCACTAGCTTACCTTGAAAAAGTAGGTCGCATACAACATTACATAATTACATATCAAGAAGAGTGCTTCTGGTTGGTGCCCGCCTGGCATTGGTGGTCTTCGTGATCAGCGCCACACATCAACAATGCAAAAAATGATTTTAACATTGTGTTCATTGGAGAATCGATTCTAATGAGCACATCGCTAGATCTAATATTTATTGTAAAGCACACCCAGTTAACGCAACTACACTAATCACATCAAAGACAGAGTGGTTGTCTAAGACAGGAATGCCCATAAAATTACACATACCTCCAGCAATGGTGTGTTCAGCGCTGTTTTGTGTCCTGCGTTATTCCATGTCTGTCACTATCTCAAAACGAGCACTGTTCCAAGCGGTAACTAACAGCACATGAGCACAATAACACGTCTTGACCAAATCTGTTCATCTCGAGTGAATAGCCCAATGTAGGGAGTTGTCCCCGAAGGGGTTTCGTGCATCCAGCGTTTTCCCTAACATAGCAAAGTGCTTCTTTGGGCTAGTTGATACTTTAATAAAAATTAAGTTGGAAGTTATCTCTTGTACGAATCACATTTTTTTGTCTCTCTCATCCCTAAAGTTTGCACTATCTGACAGTTACCATAACAGTTACGCACAGATAGTTATGAAGAGTAGAGAAGACGAAGGAGGACACACGGGGGTCATGTCCTGTCTTCGTGGGTACTCAAGACATGCACTAACATGTTCTCTCAGGACATGTACCAACTATCCCGGAAGTTAACCCTTGCTAAATTTAATATTTCCTATAGAAGTATGCTGATTCACCGCGACTGCGTCACTCACCACGGCAAGTTGCGCACATAGGTTGGTGGGCTGAGTAGGGACTCCTTGAGGCGGGAGAACTCTGGGACGACGAAGCGAAATGTAGCCCCCGGACGAGCCTCGTCTTCCTCTTCCATTGGCTCCTCCGCGGGCTCCATCAGACGCGTCCCAGCCCCCCCACCGCCCATCGGATCGTCGTCTGCGCCGGCCTGTGCCAAGTTGGAGATGGCGTTGAAGGCCGGCGGCTCCGGCGCTGCAATCGGAGCCGGCGGAGGTTGAGGAGCCGCTAAGGGTGGCGGCTGCGGCGGCTGTGGGGGAGGCGGCTGCTGCTGGACCGCTGTGTTGTCATCTGCAACGAAAGGGGAGAGAACGGCTGTCAAGAAAGACATCACACTCGCTTGAACACCCAACAATTGTGCTGGCAGCAAAGTTTCTCATGATATTTAATAATCTGTTACAACCCAACCATAAGTACAAGCTCTGCCCATCGAACACCGACGTACTTGTTGGTCACACATGTACGAGAGCCGTGCAATTCAGTTGTCTTTAGAACAAGTTCCTTTTTCTGTGCTAATGTAAATGCCATGCATATAGAAAACTAAGGATTCCCAGATACTGCTTAAAATATGATCTTCCGCTAAGCAGCAAAGTTAGAATCATTGATGACATTTTTTCAGGACTAAAAAACAAAACGTTTGAAACAGAATCAGGAATACGACCATGTGTCAGTATATGAGCAAGAAGCATCTGAAATGCACATCTGAAGTGCTTCAAGTCACGGAAATCAGCAAACGTAATTGGATAGCACATCTGTGCAAGTTCTCTGTGGTCAGGACGACGACGATTGGCATTGTGGTTGCTCAGTCCCCCATGGGAATGATGGGGAGCACGCGAATTAAACCAGTCTTTGCTAATTGTGTTTTCGCTGTTGTTTTAAATCAGAAGTGGCTCGTTGTGAACTTTGCGACCTGGTTGGGATTGGTCAGCGTGAAAGGGTCAAAGTGCGATTGCTAAACACTCGCCGAACTTCCATCAGGCGACAATGCGGCTGCAGGCCACACACAGCCAAAAAGAACAACAATCATGCAAAGCTATGTATCACTCATTACCACGCTGGCTGAAGCACGATGCACTGCAGCTTTTGTAGACAATAGCGCCAGACTTCCCTCTAGTGTATTATTACCAAACTATAATCAACGTAAGCAGATACTAAGACAGCAGGAAAGCAATGAAAGAGCTCTAACTATTTTTCTATGTGCTGCTGCTGAACCCCTTTAACCTTACAAAGGAAACATTACCAAGCAATAGTAAAACTTGCCCCACCGTTCCAAGTGTACACACAAACACATACACATGCATATGCACGATACCAGTAATAATACTAACCTAACAGTTTTACATGCCCAAACCATGATACGAGCGCAAGGTACCATACAGCATAGTAGGAGACTTCCAGATTAATTTGAACCAACTGCATTTCGTAATTGAAATTTTTGTTGAAGCACACTAAAAACAGACGGACAGAAAAGGCTGACAAGGACAGATCGTCTGTTTTTTTAGTGCGCTTCAACGAAATTTTCAATTATGAACGTAATCCAACTGGCCCAACTTGCCATCTAACTGCATTTTGCCCCCATCTAACCTGCGATCCTCAGCTTAGAAGCGCAGCACCTCAGCCTGCTAAGCTACCTTGCCTGCTGGTAGGATCCCACACAGATCCCTTCCCCAAGAGATTGCAGAAGCGTACAATGGCCATTAATGTGCAAGGCAGTGGACGCAAGACGAAAAAATGTGCAGGTCTTGACAGCAGGAAGAAAACAGCGCAGCATGGCATATGCGACCAGAAACACAAAAGGAAATGTGTAGCAAAAAGCCCTATTGAGCTTTTTCTTCCCATGCCCTCTACTCTGTGACGTAGAAAAAATTAATGAAACGAAATGGCTAACAAGACTAACAAAACTTAGTAAAACTGACGAAATATGAAGCCAAGGAAGGTACACTGGACATCTTTTCTATTAAAGGGACACTAAAAGCAAATATTAAGGAGATGTTGACTGCTGAAATAGCAGATCAGAAACCTCGTAGTGCTACTTGTGTAAGAAAGTGCCAAAAAAAATGTTTTAGAGGTCCACATCGCGTTAGCACACTTCTGATTCCCTGCGGTCTGCCTCCTGTCACTGTTGCCGTGCACAACAATGCCGGCTCGGACACTGGTAGCAGCACAGCAAAAGTAGCAGGAGCCACAGCAGCAACGACGGCCATCGAACAATTTCCTGCCATGGCCTTCAAGATAGCACAACCTGTCCATTTTAAACAGGCGAAAATGGAACTTTTGAACCACTCGTGCCAGTCCCCATAGTAACGCCTGGAACTTCTATTTTCCATGAAACGAACAAGCAGCATTTCTATAAAATCTTTTGCCAACAAAGTTCTTTATTTAGAGCAGCTAGTTCAATTACTAGTTATTATTCGTAGGCTGTAACTCGGATGTCATCGGGATCATTTTGTGAGTGCCCTACCCGTGGCGCATGTGTTCTCGTGCATTTACCCCAATTTCTTGATAAGTTGAGGACTGCTGTTGATAATGTTGTCGTTTTAGACGTCATACATTGAGTTTTCACTCCAATATAAATCGTTATTGGACTTTAGTGTCCCTTTAAGCTCAAGTGTAGCATTTACGATTTCAAGCACAAAATATTGATGTGGACGAAAAGACAACTTGCTGTCAGCAGGAACCAAACGTAAAACCTTCGAATGATATATCCGTATATCCTACCAATTGAGCTATGGTGGCGTTAGCCAAGCTGTCCACTTTATGGAGTATTTCCGTGAAGTTGGCCAGGGCTGCTTGCATACGACGCAGAGCATGCAGGACACGTCACCAGCTAGCCTCGCAAGGCACACGATTAATGCAATATTCTCGTTACCCGCTGCTGCTTTCTATGAACTTCCAATGCACTTTCGAGACTCAAAAGTGAGCAAGAACAGAAAGCCCACAAAATGTCCAGAAAGTGTCTTAAAATTTAACTGCTGGTGTCATCGTAAAGCAAGAATCTGTGCGGAAAACGTGGGCATCAAATGGCACGCAACGGGTTACAAGTAAAGCTACTTTTTTTTTTGCCTGTCGCAGCTACCCAGATTCACCCCGAATCGCAACTAAATGTGGATAGACATGTCCGGGCTGAGCAACTATTTCTAGGCGATGCATGCTACAATGAAATGACTGTAATCGTGACAGGACAATTCCCTGTACTTTTGAGAGACTCCCTGCAATCGCAGAAAAAAGAAAAAAATTGTCCACATATCAACGAAGTCAATGAATCGCAACTAAATGTGGATAGACATGTCCGGGCCGAGCAACTATTTCTAGGCGATGCATGCTACAATAAAATGACTGTAATCGTGACAGGACAATTCCCTGTACTTTTGAGAGACTCCCTGCAATCGCAGAAAAAAGAATTGGGCACATATCAATGAAGCCAATGCTTTACATGGAGTGAAGCAGTGTGCATCAAATCATGAATCATTGCCTTCTATTTTGTTTTGGTGAAGAGCCTTTTTGTTTTCTTCTTGCTAACCTTTTGTTCTGTCATATGCACCGTTTGACGGGTCGGTGTTACGGCATTGTGGCTTTTTGTTCTGGTCAACAAGCTTTTTGATAACCTTTTTTTGTTGTTTACAGATGTTTCGGTTTGTTCAAATACACCTGTCTACATTTGCTATGGATTCTGGATGGCAGTTTACAAACATTGTGCAGTTCTCAAGGAATTTCGCCCCTAAATACGAAATAGTCAGCTAAAGCTACCCCAATGTGATACTTATCGGCTGCAGGAATTTTTCGCCACGAATAATTCGATTCGGTATCAGGGATGCCAAACGGTACGAGTGCAAACAAAAAGAAGGGGAACCCTTTTCTTATTGGGGAAAACGGGGACAAGTGATGGTTGACGTGTGAATGCGCCCGAATTTTTACGATTTTTTTCTATAGCATTTTGCAATGCTCTTTCTTAACATTTCTTTTTCCTCCATGCTGTGAATTTAACCGTAACCCGCACGTTTAATGGTGCAACACCTCTCCTGCTACAGGCGACTGCGACATTCTTGCACAGAACAACGGAATGCAACAGTAAAGTACAAGAGAAAAAGAATGGCAACACGAAATCAGAAGCGATCTCGATAAAAGACCAGACTGCCACATCAATAACAGCCGATCCCAGTCCCGAGAGAGCATCAGTCAACTTTTTAAACGCCTGAAATGTGTGCACTGCCATTTCCATACAGCAGTTTAAGCATGCTTTTCCTCTGAATCATGCTGCCGCTACAGAAAACTAAAACTCATGGAGGTATCAGTTAAAAACCTCTCACATGCGCCACAGCACTGACAATACTGAGAAATGGAGAAAGCGATAGTACAGACGAGAGAAAAAAAAACTCATTTTGATCGAGTAGTGCATTGCACGGACATAAAACACGAGAGCATATGAGCAAGGAAGCCAAGCAGGATACGCTTGCGAAGGACTAACCCGTTAAACGTAACGCTTACTTGCATTATGAACAATGTTGCAATAGAAAAGAAAAGGAAGTCCCACTCGTGCCTCCTAGCTCGCGACACATTACGCAAAGTTCTGGCAGCTTGTCAATTTTTGAAACTAGCACTACTTTGTCGCTACGTTGCTTCATTCGAAGCAGGGCGAGGCGCTAGGAAGTTAAGCCTGAATTTTCACTCCCCCATGAAATGTTGACAAGAAAAAAAAAAAAAGAAGAGATGCCATAGATGGTATTCGAATGCAAAAAAAAAAACAGGAATATGCTAATTTGGTCCAGCACTCATTAAGTATGCAAGAAGCAACATCTGGAGAGAAGTGGCCGATCCATGCACATTCACCATGAATTACCTCCAGTTGCCGTCATGGCTACTAGCGGTGCCGACAACCACTTAAAGTTTAATGCACATACATATCCCGCAAGGTAGACTGGAAGACGACCACAGCTGTAGCTCAGTCGGCAGAGCCTCAAACGCATCATTCAAAGACTGCAGATTCGGTCGCTGCTGTCAGCAAGTTATCATTTCATCCACTTTTCTTTCATCATATTTACGTTACATATTAACATTTACATTATATATTACGTGCATATTTACAGCACCTTGGATGGTCTTGGCTGAAAATAGACGTCAACATGGCACTCATGTGCATGCAGTATTGTGTACTTTGCTTAAGTAACCGGCTACGTTTACACAAAAGGAAGTCCCACTTCACTCGGAGCTCTCTGACACCGAAACTGCGACTGTCTCCAAATAACCTTCGTGTGATTAAGCTAACCAGCTCCCCAAGCCTGATAAGTGGGTCGTTAGCTATCCATTGCCAAAAAAAAAATATATATATGCCAGTGCTCTTTTAGGTCAGAAACCTGAACTTCATAAACATCGGTGGAGTTTACTTTTCTTTCTTGGGTTGTAGCCGTGTACAGCGGCTGACAATTTCAACTCCTCCTGTTAAAGGGGCCCTCCAACACTTTAGAAGCACTTGTTTTTTTTTTTTTTATGTGTTTTGCATAGACCAATGGCAAGGGACAATTTTAGCATATGTCCAAGCACCAATATCATGTAATTTAGCAATTTAATCGTGCAATAAAGTCACCTCATTGCTGCCGACCGCTTCGGCACACAGTGGCGCTCGCTTGATCTACGCGGGCGGAAATGACGATGAGCGCAGCCTACCACAGGACACGTAAAGCCTCACTCCGAAGCAAAAGGACCTGCTCGAGTTCTGACAAGTCGGGAAGGCTCATTTCTACCAGCCTTACCCAGCTGTTTGACCGCGTAAACAAAACGGCATGGTCAGGCACCATGTTGCTTTAGCAACAGCGTCATTAACACATTTGACTGAACAGGCAACAATGGTGTATGAGCTTCCTCTAGGTAAGAGCTTTCAGCCCATGTTATTGGAGGCCCCCTGCAACGTCACAGCAGAGAATAAAATGTGGTCATGTCGCCCCGCGAAATTCGAGTTGAGGGTAGGCATTTTTTTTCTTGTATCTTGAATTTTTTAAATTTAATAACATTGTACTGCGTGCAGCTATCACTGCCGTTCTTGCTGTACTAATTTGTCCGTGCGTCAGTATATGCAGTCCACGAGTAAAAAATGGGGGTTGAAAAGTGTTAGAGGGTCCCTTACTGACATTAGCGCTGTGGACGGAGGATCAAGGCTACGCGAGAAGTTCAGTCGGCAAAATATAAGGCTCTGCATTTCACACAGCCATGCTTTGTTGTCGAGCGTAAAGAGACTGGGCGTGCGTGTCAAGCACCGTAACACTTCACATGAAAAACCACAAATGAAGACAACGAACCACTAAAATGCAGAACTGCATATTCATGGCCTATTTCTAATCCACAAAAAACTTGCATTTCGTTACTTTGCATAAAAATGAACAGTCAAATAAAATCAAGAATGGACCGTTTCCTGGCGTGAAGTATCGGTCAATTTGCTGGGAAATCAAGCAAAACACAAGATGGCAGGGATGTCACATTCTTGGGTTTCATTTGCCAAAGCCACGAAAAGGGATTCTGATGGCCACAGCAACGGTGAAGACCGTATTAATTTTGAACACCTGAGGTTCTGCAACGTGCACATAACTGGCATTCTTGGAACCAGAAACTTGAAGAGAAGCGACAAGGGTAACGCCAGTTTCACATCGTCAATTGATCACGATAGGGCCTAATCTGGATCCAATTCCTCGATTACGACTGGCTCCTTCAGGACACTGCAGCAGGGAGCCCATTGCCAACGAGATAATCATCACAAACGGCGGCCGTGCACCACGCAACACCGGTTTAATATGACATGTGCAGCTACAACAGTACCCGAATCTGCATTTTTCCAATAGTGCATGACAACAGTGAGGACTGAAAACTTGCTCCAAGCAGGAATTTGTGCTTGCTCCGAGTGAACACAAGTGCCACAAGAGTCGCGTGCAGGACTGAAATCTCATGAACGACGGTAAGTGAATCTCTCTACCGAGTTCAACATTTTAGCCCTTCAATCCCGCCATAACTTTTGGGAAAGGAAAAACCCGAACAGTGCAGCAACAGTGCAACTAAACGAAACTGTAGCAAAACACTCATATGCACTTCATATATATAAAACAATCTTCTGTAAGCTTACATAAAATTTGCAACTGCCTAGCAGGTGCAAGTGCTTTGCTGCGACTGTCTAGAGTTAAAAAAAAAACGTACAGAAGTCAACAAACTCATCTTGAACACCGGACCTGCGCACTCCAAACAGCACTGATGACATTTGCCGATTCCACCCGGTTTGAAAGCGCCCAAATCGTAGCATGCACGGCCGCTAACGAAGCATGCTCAAGCATGGGCTACCTCAAACTACCTGTCATCAGTATGCCCGGCGCTGAAACATGCTGCAATGTGCTAGAGCGTACAGTCTTAGCATTCCAGACAAATGTGTTGACCTCTGTACTTCAATTATATTGCACCCTGAGCTACTTTCATCGATAACACGATCATCAGCCATCAGTGGGCATAGCCAAATGGGGGCTCAAGGCGGAAAAACATTCGGGTTTCAAGTGCTAGTCTATTGAGGGTCCGGCAATTTTCACAACCCTAAAGACTCCCAGACACAAATAACCCGAGTTTGCAACCTAAACCACCGCTAAAGCCCGACACTCGAATAATCCTCACGAAAACAAACATTTCAAAGACGGAACTCCGTTTTTACGCAACGTCACCATCGCAGTTCTCAATCCTCGACACAACAGAGACGAATCAAAGGCAATTACCGACCACGCCGAATCGCGGGCGGGGGGGTTGCCCCGAGCAAAACAAAACAAAAAAGGGTTAGGCAAGGGTACGCTAGGTTTCGCGTAAATCGTCGAACAGAAAGTAAACAGACAGCGCCGCGAAACGTAAAGTCGTCAACACCATCGTAGCGCTAACGCGCTGAACACCGACTACACAGACTGCACACTACCCACGCACAGGCGACTTTGAAAGGTTGTTCCAATGCGAGACGGGGGGTAGGGCACGGTTTGTGTTTTTTGCCTAACCGTTAAACAGTGCGGACGCAAAGAGACATCGACGTTCAAAAAATGAGAAATAAACGAAAAAATGACGCACGAATCGCCGCCGCTCGAAGCTTACGTTCGGCAGCACCGGTCATGTTTGCACTGTCGAGCCACCGCTCATCGAAGGAGTCGCGAAAAATCGCGGCAGCGCCTCATCCTCACGATTTTTCCCGTGATCTTTATTTTCTTTTTTTCGTCGGCGTCACACCGTCTCGAGCTTCCACGCGATGATGCTGCCGCCCTAAACATGGTTTAATTTGTTGTAAGGGCGTGCACTCCCACAAAAACAGCACGGTTACGTTCTTTTCTTTTTTTTTTTCGCCCTATACACGCATTGCTGTTTATTTAGCGTTTTTCCCGCAAAACGCTTTCGGTGCAGCGCGAAAAGATAAGCCGCCTACTACGACTAAAGAAACCCGAAAGGACAACACCTACCGCTAAACCATCGCTACTAAGTTCTCGCCAGTACTTTTCAGGCGAAGTGTCTTATAAGAAAAAAAAAACGATATCTAACGTTATCCGATTAACCGTTAAAGGGTTCGTTTCCCGTAATTTCAGTACTACATTAGACACAGCTGTAGAGGGGGATTGAGAGGCAGTGGGGAGGGGACATTACGATCGTTACCAATTAACCCTTCCAAATGAAAGAGGCCACCGCTACCAGACGAAGAAGAGGGAAGATCTATCCGCGAACAGAAAACCGAATGAAAACTGAGACAACCAAGCCGGGACGTCGCACTTGCCTCAAAACTGCATCGCTGTATCACAGCGACACGACAGCGTACCCTTCTTTCCGAAACCTTCACTGCCGAACTTTTCCCGCAATCGAACCCGAAACCTGTATCCGGCGACGTTTCCTCGTCGCGTAACGGCAATTACGGGCCGCCTAATCGCAGGTCTCCCCGGCAAACTCAAGTCGGTGACAACTTAAGCCTAACCTAGGCCTAAGCATCCTGCCGCCGGCAGTGAGCCAGCGTTACCGGCAATGAGACGTCAAAAGAAAAGCGGGGGGATACGGAGACATTGCATGCGGAACTGGGGGACACTTTTTCTGTTGTTTTTTTTCTTCCTTCTCTTCATCGTCCATCACGCCTCTTGCATCTCGGCAAGAGCTTCGTTCCGAACGTCAGTTTTCGACGCATTTCACTGACCGGCACGCACAAGAAAACACCGGAGAGTCGCGCAGAGCTAGCGGCTATTGCAAACACAGCATGGGAGGGGGGGAACTACCCCCCCTTCCTTCCTATTCGGGCGCCCTACGCGACACGAAAAAAAGGGTAGTTTTGCAGAGAACTCATACCACCTTCTTGCGTATCCATCGCTTCGGGAAGGTCTGCGCGATTGCTGTCTTTGTCATTGGGGCTGAGAGCGTTGTTCATAGCGGGTTCCGAGATGCTGCTTTCACGCGTTCGCTTAGATCGAGAGCCGCTGTTCGCGCGTTCTTTGCCAGGTGCCAAGGAGTTTTTGCCGGACACGGTCACTTTGACGTGCTTGCTCGCAATCCGCCCAATGTCTGCTGGTGTCAGCCCCCCAGACAGGGGATACCATCCAACGACAAACTGCTTTACTTGGCGGCTGCGCTGCGCTACCCGAGTCCACACGGAACATCAGAGTAAACAAGATGGTGGAAAGCAAGGGGGGCGCGGTGCACGATGGGTAGGATTACATAAACCCGCTGGAGGTATGTTGTGACCAAGTGGGCTGGAGTGACAATCTTGTCTGAAGTAGTGAAACCTTGCCCTTTGAAAAATGGCGACTGTGTCAACATTTTTGTAGGGGCACAATAAAAACGTCAGCGATCGGCTAAAATTTAAGTAGCCAGCCTTATGTGGGTGGAGGAAAACAATGGCTTCACTTGTCATTCATAATGATATTGAACGCAAACACAAGTTTTGTGTTTGCACTATTATGAAGGACTTGCTCCAACTT
The DNA here is from genome assembly GCF_043290135.1 of Rhipicephalus microplus. Taxonomy (NCBI): domain Eukaryota; kingdom Metazoa; phylum Arthropoda; class Arachnida; order Ixodida; family Ixodidae; genus Rhipicephalus; species Rhipicephalus microplus. The sequence continues at coordinate 28,458,372 of NC_134706.1, read as the reverse complement.
ACTCAAAAAGCAACGTTGTTTCACTTGTGCCCTTAGAGCGTTGTGAAAGCTTCCACTGGAAAAAAGGTGGGGCGAGTGGCACGAATCGCAATAAATAGGCTTATAAAAACCTGCTGGAAGTATGTTTAAACCAAATCACCCTACGACACACAGCTTCAAAAATGAAACCGTGTTCTAAAAAAATGGGCGGCCGCGTTCGGCATTTTAGTAGGGGCATAATAAATCGCCTTCAGCTAATGCGCTATACTATAGCTTGAAGAAACTACAATTAGTGGACAGAAGCAACAACGGCTTCACTAGTGCCATTGACGCATAGTAAAAGTTTGCACTGGAGAAGATTTTTTTTTCAACCTGGACGCATCCTGTAAAACTAACATGGGGGCAAAGAAAAAAAAAGGAGGTAGTGGGGCAAATGCATCAAGAAACATTACGGGAAGCTACTGAGCTTACCGATTCCGATGTCCTCGTGGACCGGTGGCACAACGAATGCACACAAAATGTTGAACATAGCTGGTGAGAAACGCACCGAGGCAACGTTTCAAAAGTTTGTAGAGTAACGCTCGCTTGGCAGCAGCATTTGCATCGACTGTTAGGCGAGCTCTCTATTTTCTGTTAGACTGCGCGTTGTCGTTTGAATGCCAAGTTTTGATTTTGATTTTTTTGTTTATCTAAAAAGCCAGCTGGCGCGATGACAGCAAACGAAAGGGCCAATACGAGCAGCGCAACAACAAACATCCGGGCTTTTATTTCACAATGCACTTCGCGCAAACTAGATCTGAACATCGCCACTGCAAAATCAGGCGCGATTACTCTTGTGTTTACGCTTTCGCAGCATATAACCGTGCGGTAAGCATCATATTCACGTGTTTCAGACGTGCACCTCATTCAGAGAGCCGATTATTTCACATCAGCGCATGCGCGAGCACTCAATGGAACGCAATTTTTATACGCAAAAAGTCCGTTTAAAATATTCTATTGTTGTTAAAAATTTCTATCAAAGTTATTTGTTTTTCTGTCTAAATCCAGGCGGTTGAGTGGTGAAACTTAATTTCACCGTTTCGATAGTTGCTTAACCCGTCGCTAGACGTCCCCTTGGCCAGCCATTTTTCGTCATTTTGCATTCAGAACGGCACGAGCCCGACAACTGGCTCGTTCTTCTATGCTCTTCCTTCGTTGTGCGTAGTTGTTGCCTGTGGTGGTGGCCGTGTCGAAAAGGCGTCGTCGTCTCCGTGTGTGTGTGTGTGGACTACAGCTTCGTGAATCCAGACGGGGGTGGGGGTTTGCGAAAGAAAGAAAATTGTGCTTCCCGAGACGCCCCTGGAGAGAGCCGTAAATTCCCGTGGCCTGCCCGCCCCTTCGAGGGATTCGTGCGTGATAAAAAAAAAAATTCTTTCGAACACGAGTGACCGAAAAGATAACGGAGGCGTGAAGAGACGGTAAACGTTGTCGTTTTGTGGATTCGAACGGCGCCCTGTAGGCGCCGCTCCTCTGCGGGGCGAACAACCTGTACGAAACCGACCGTTTTCGCCGATGCTGGTGCGACGTCCGTGAAAAAAAGCTGTCTCCATCAAACGACTTCGGGACCGAAAAACCACGACAAAAAGGACCACCATGGCCGAACGAGGGGACGAGCTGGACTCGTGGATTACCAGCTGGGAGAGGCAGTGTATCGAGGAAGTCGAAAGGGCACCCGATTTGGAGAGCCAGATACAAAACGAACGCGACACTTCGTCTCAGAAGCTGTGGCTGCTGTTTCAAAATTCCGCCACCTGCGTTGCTCAGCTGTACAAAGGTAATCCACGACTTCGCGGCGTAGCGTCGCCCGACGCTCTTCTCCGACTTGTTCGAACGCGTCTCGGTTGGGGAAGGTGCCTTCTTCGAACGCGATTCTCAGGACGCGTACTGTGACAAACCACGACCTCTTCGAGCTAGGCTTAGCGAGAGTACGATCTGTCCGCCCGCTCGAATACGAGCTTGTTTTACGAGATACGAGAAGGTTTTCTTTTTTTGTGTGTGTCGGTTTTTGAAGGGGGTGTAATGGGAATACTACTCTCTTTTTTTTCTTTTCTACAACCTTTCTATTCCTCTTTGGTAATCACCCACGTTGACGCCGTTCCCGTGATAGCCTTGTTTTTGTCGTTTTTTAATTCATTTCCGGAGTGCTCGCCTGTAGGGTCTGATTGCGAAGTTTTTGTTTGGGTAGTACGGGTGATACCAAGCGTTGCGAGTTGGAACGAGTTTTTAAATGTAGCACCTCCTTTGCTGCCACGAGATTCAAAGATTGTAGCGCTTGTAAGAACAAAAAAAGATTAAAGGCGCAAATGAGCGCGCATGAAGTATCGTTCCGTCCCAGCACATCTGTGTATCGTCGGCAGTTTTATCGTCGACGCGCCGCTGTTCTACGACTCCTGGGCGTGTCTAGCGAGGGAAATATTTTTCGTATCGAAGAAACCCTCATAGCTTCTGTATTCTGAGTGAAGGGTTTAGACCCGCAAGTTAGTCTAGTGGTTTCGGTGCTCTTGATCCGAAGGTTGCGCGATCGAATCCCGGCCGGCCGCAGTATGAGCCTAGTTGCCCCTACAACTTTCGGTGCCTACCGTGCGCTTTTTTTTTGTTTGTACTCTGAAAAATCAAGCGTCCGTAACATGTATAGCGAATTGCTGAAATTTTTCGAGTTCTCTAGGGCCTTGAAACTTTCGGCGCCGACAAAGCGAACGCTGGGAACAACATATGCAACACTGCGCAGATCGACCGAATGCGGTCGCCAATCGCAGGAAAATTCGAAGGTTTTTTTTTTTTTTGCCGTGGCTTGTGGCCCCTGAAACTTCCAAAGTCGACTGTGTGTTTTGTGCGTTCTGGTAAACACGGAACGCTGGTAACAATAGAAATTCTGTTTGACGCAGATCGCCAGCACGGTGTCTCGCTTTGGGTACCCTTCCAGAACGCTGCGTCTAGCGTCACCAATCTCTACAAAGGTACGAACTGCACGCAGTGTGCGTTTTTTTTTTTTAGTAAAATACTGCTTGTCTGTGATCGCGTCACGTGACTCAAACGCGGTTTTGTTCTGGCGTTCCGTTTTGACGCGACTTCAGGTTTATCTGTCACTTCTTACCCAGACTAAGTTTTCAGATAGTGGGCAAAAACAATACACCGTTAATCAACGTGACGTGCGAGTGCCGACGTAGCGATAACAGATGCTGATATAAGTCGAATGCGCCCAAGAACAGAAGGTTTTGTTTCGCAACTGGTGTAGCGACGCGGTCACTTTTTTGGTGGCGATCACGCCGGATCAAGACCGAATTCCGCGATCGTGATTGGCCCCTTTATGATAGCCGGTCCAAGGAGCCAATCACGGCAGAGAATGCTTGATGTCGATCGCGATCGAGCGGCGCGCTGTATAATGGCATTGTTGCCAAGGGCGAGCAGAAGACCAGAAAAAGAGAGTAAGTTCTCCAGCAAGCCACCATGTTCCCCCCCCCCCCCCCCACACACACACACACATTTTGTTTTGGAAACATGCTCTTTTGAATGGTGCCCACTTTGATGAGATCAAGTGGCTTTGCTGTGTTAATGCAAATGCTCGGCTAATTTGGAATAAAGAGATTGTTGTTGCAGGTAAAAGTAGTCTGTCCAGAAGAGCATTGACGAGTGGGATCTCCAATGAAATTTGCCTAGACTTTGATGCTTCTCAAGGAAACTTGTTACAAAAAGGGACACCTTGAGCATTATGTGGCCCAACCGTAGTTTCCTAAAATTAACTAAAGGGGACTCTGGCACTGCGATCGTTCAGCGACCATGGGAATGATAGGTATTACATAGATTTGCCTGGTCTTGGCGCTTGCGGGCGGCAAACGCACTTGTGGCTTCGTTTATTACTGTGTTTTTGGTTTTGTTTCAAATGAAAGAACAAACCGTTTTGGACTACGTGAGCTGATTTGAGATGGTGATCCTGAAAGGTGAAGGTGGCGAAGCGTAATCTGTCGAACATTTGCCGATTGTTGTTTAGTGACAAAGAAGCTTCAAACCACTCGGAAGCCAAGTAGAATGTCTAGTGCGAAGACCAGGCAAATTCACGTCCTACCTATAATTCCCATACTTGCAGAAGCGCCACGCGTTGCAGCCCCCATAGACGCTCACGCGAGAGTTCCCTCTTGTGTATGTTTAGAAAACTCTATGGTCCTAATAAATGATCTGCTCAAAACTAGTAGGGCATGGGAGGGAAGGAGAGAAGCTGCTTTTTTTTTACTACACAGTAATGTTTTGTCTTGCCCCTGCTAAGATGGCGGATTCTTGGCTTCACTTTTGAGACATCTTGCGTCTCTCATAATCATATGGTGGTTTTGGGACGTTAAACCCTACATATCACTGTCATGAGACATCATACACTCCAGCCGTATTTTAATCCTCCTTAGGTACTTCGTGGTGTGCTACGCTAAGTGCATTTTATTCACATTATTTTACAATAGTCAGTTTTTTTCTTTGCAGTCGTGCAGAATAAAACTGCAGGTGCCACTTGAAGAGCGACATATAACAATAAACCTAGTTTGTAAATGCTTGACCCCTTTAGTGAATGTCTCGTTGCCTCTGCGTTACTGTCTCTTTCCCATAAGGGAGCTTCATTCCAACACTTTTGAAAAACGTGTTCCATTGTTTACATAGAGAGTGTGGTGACAATGGAGTCGTGAGCGGTATGAAAGGGAATCTAAAATAAGGTTCGCAAGGCCGTGACACATTTGCAAACCCCAGGAGTGTTCGTTACGCTAAATGTTCGAAGCAAATGCCGTTCTTTAAAATAAATTTGTCGAGTTTTGTATGCACAAATCATGGGTAATCATTGTTCAAGCATGTATTCAGCGTTCCCTTTTATATCTGAGCTGTATGTGTCGCAAACGCCTTGTTTTTTTATAATCAGTTTGGCCGGAGACTCGAAGTTCTCCAAGATTTGGGAATAACAATGATTGCACTGCAACATGTGAAGGTTTCTTATGTGCAGTGCTTGCAGAAGCTAAATTAACTGCCTGTATAAATCCATATTGCAAATAGCACACCTGCGAGATAGCAAAGCTGTGTTCCTCGTGTTTCCAAGCTTGACGTGCCAACTGACACAGCTGTTAAATAGAGAAGGACGTCGGGAAGAGCAAACCACCATAACATTGTTATTGATTCCAAAAGCTGCAGATCCGGAAATATGCATGAAAAAAAAAAAAACCTTCATGCATTGTTTTTTTTTCTACATTTACTTTTTCCTTGCATCCTTGACCAGGTGAGCTATTGCTGCAAATTACTGAAAAAAGTACCTGCTTATCTAAGCCTCTGTACTTCTGCATGCATTTTTTTTAATCCTATTTAAAAAAAAAATGAAACAATGCATTGCTGCTCACACCACCTCGTGTTAAAGGGTCACTAAAGGCAAACTACAATTTATGTCAGAGTGAAGGCTCAATATATGACAATGTCTAAAATGGAGATATCAACTGCAGTGCCTTACTTACCAAGAAATTAAGCTAAATGTACTACCCAACGAGCCCCATGAGTGGGACACTGTGGAAATGATCCTGATGACGGTCAGAGCGTCCGACTACAATCGATCACTAGTAATCAAACTAGCTGATATAAAGAAGGAACCTTCCTTGCATCAAGAGGCGTAATGTAAAAAAAGGAACCACCTGGCGTTACTGCAGGGAATGGTGCAAGTGGTTCAAAAAATCAAGTTTTGCCTGGTTAAGCTAGATAGGTGGTGCCATCTAGAGGAGCACAGTTGAACCAAGCGAGCAGAACCATGGCTTTGGTGATGGCAGAAAATTGTTCAATGGCCGTTGTTGCTGCTGCCACTCCCCCTGCTTTCACTCTACTGCTACTAGTGTCGGTGGCCGAGCAGTAAAGCCGGGCAACCTTGTGCATGGCAGCAGTGACAGGAGATGTATCGCAGGGGATTTGAAGCGTGCTAATGCTATGTGGACCGCTAAAACGTCGTTTCGAAATGAGCACTTCCTTGGGGCGAAAGTAGTATTACGAGAATTCTGTGCCGCTATTTCAGCAATCAAGATTCACTAAATATTTGCTTTTAGTGTCCTCCTTTAAGGGAAGCTGTGAATGCTGTCGACTAGGTTGTTGTGGGAATACTTTGTTCTAATGCAGGTATCGCACTAATAGACTGCGAAATATGTGCAACACACATTGCAGTTGAATTGTTGCATAACGAACACATATGTAACAAAGCAGATGATTGATAGTGTCAGTGTTCTTACATCTTAGATGTATATAAGTATGATGCTACTAACCACGGTCAACTAAGGCTCAAAAACATTACTGCGTTGAGAGACTTTTTATTGGTTGTCTTAAAGTGACGTCGGCTGCACAGTTGATGGGAACATGAGCTGGGAAACAGGTGGGAACATGAGCTGGGAAACGGATGGGAACATGAGCTGGGAAACGGTAATTGCGCTTTTTTAGCTATTCACTGAGCCCAGATGCTCAAAACGAGTCAAGGTATAGTATTTAACGGACAGCCAGGATTATGAGTGCACATGTAGTTGAAAAATTTTTGGAAAACACCTCACGACCCCTTTAACTCCTAATGCGAATACGGTTAACAGCCCGAAAGGACATAGACAAGCAGTACAACCGACAACATGTGCGCTGTCTTTGCCTGAACATGTTTTGATTCTTCCGCGATCATACTTTTTGTGTGAATACCATTTTACATTGCGGTGCAACTGAGCATGACCAACGTTGGTCGGTCAAATTTCTGCATGTCATGCAGAGTGCCTAGAGGCCCAGCGGCGGGTGAGCGAGCTGGGCTTCCAGTCGGGCTACCAGCGCCGCAACAAGGACCTTCTGGCGTGGGCCAAGAAGCGCAAGCGCCACATTCGGCGCGAAGACCTGGTCGCTTTCCTGTGCGGAAAGGCACCCCACCACCACCACTACCACGGATGGGCCTCGCCTCGGCCACGCCTCTCCCTCGAACCCCGGGTGGCGGCTACTGCGCCACACTCGTCGAGGCTGGGCCCCCCTGCCGCTGGCGAACGCTCGGCCGTCGTGGGCTCCGGGGAGCCTGACGACGTGGACCTCGACACGTTCCGCGAGGCGCTGGCCATTTCGTCAGGTGTGTTTTTCCTCAACACCAATCGCCAATCGAACCCAATCCCATGCTTGCTCTGCTCCCAGGCTTCCTGACTCACTCTTCTTGGGGTCACACCGATTCATTTGTCTTTCAATTGCTTGGTGTTTAGTTCCACCTAAGTACCTTAACTGAGACCATGGCACCAGTTTCAGAATGTGTCCCTCAGCCATGAGCTTGCTTGCATTTAGTTTAGTAGAAACTTGGTACTCGAATGTTTTAAGTTGCAGTTGATCCGTACGTCTGTCCACTCAGTCATGACTAAATACACAAGTACTTCTTCAATCCAATCTCAAAGGCTGTGCATTTTTGCACTGCAGATGTCTCTATTTATTCTAGGAGCTAGAAAAAGTGCCATTCCATTTGCTCGCATTGCACTTGTGGGCTTGTGTTCTAGTTTTTTGCCTGAAGAATTTCGGTATTCTCAAAATAATTTCATGTTTGTCCATTGCATGTTTCTGTGTAATCTGATAGTTGACAAATGAGACGATCGGTCCGTAGGGATGGATGTGTCAAATCTGCGGAAGCACAGTGATTCCCGGTTGTCTACATTGCTGCACTGTCGTTTCGGCCTCACGGATGTTAACTTTGTATTGCCGCTGTGTTTTTAAGCACCAAGGAAAGCTTATTTGCACATAAAATGTTGTGTTCAATGGTGTTTCATAGGCTGGTTCGAATACTACTGGCCTACCACAGGTATGGTGACTAGACATGTGATGTCATCTGGTGGGGCAGATATGAAATAGACTGTAGTGTACACTTATCCCAAAGGAGTATGGCCACTAGCGTGGGTTCGGTCTTGGCGAGCAACAGGGCCTCTCTCACCGTCGCCTCGCGTGACCTAATGCCGCTGTACATGCGCATTCGGACAGCCAAGGCGCAGGGCGCAGCGTAGCTAGTACGCAGTACTGCTCTCAAACAAGTCGCACGCAACATTTTATGGCCTGCGGAAACACTAAATATGCAGTACAGCACCCGCTGCTAAAGGCAGCGGGAAAAGAAACGAGGCTTATCGACGACACAGGTGAAAAGTACAACACAAAGGATACCGCGAGCATGTCTCCGTGGGGAAAATGGTTCGTGATTACACGCCACTAAGGGAAACGGGCCTTCGCGACTATCCTGTGGGCTCTCACAATTGAGGACAGCAGGGCCCGATTGCTTTAGTGAGGGCAAACTCCACTCGCTTTGGCTTCAAGGGGTACAGATCGGCGTAGTGCGACCACGGGTGAACACACCGCACCGCTCTACGGCGTGTGTTCAAAAGAGGCAACGAAAGGCAAGCGTTCACCGTGGGCGCAAGGCACCATTGGCGAGTCCGAGCAAGCTCCAAACGTAGGGAGCCGAATGACAGAAAAGAAATGTGTGCTCACCCTTCGTTGACCAGTCAAGATCTCTCACTTCCGCTGGGTGTGCTCGCAGGAGACTTGAGCGCGGCCACCGTCAACATCCGGTATGAACCGGTGCTGGGTGAGAAGCATTAACGTGACTCCCACACTCCCAGCGCCGACGGACCGCGGAAAAGGGGAGAGTCATGTGAGGACATGGAGACGGCAGAAATAAGTGAAAAAGCCAGCGCAACGGCTGCGGGCTAGCCTCGATTCCCACAAGGCAAACTTGAGAAGTTACTATTGCAGCCTCTTCGTGAATTCTAGTTTACTGCTGGTGTTATTGGTGTTGGTGGGATCGCGAGTGTGTTGTCTTTTTAAGCCGTTTCTTTTTTACAGGAACACTGGTAAAACGGAAAAAAAAAAGGTGTCGAGAGACATTCTGATTAAGCGATGTGTCACCAGATGTTGCCGCCATTGCCTGGTAAAGTGACATTACATAAGAGACATTGCGCATTCTGGAATACTGCTGAAGCTCTTGTCTGTATGAGTAAAAGCACAGTTTATGTGTATGATGCTCTAACCTTTAAAATTTGTATGGCGTACGTCCATAAACTGAGATTGGGTCTTGCAAAAAGAATGTTCATTTCGGACTGTGTCAGAGCTGGGCAACAGCCATGATGTGCATCCAGCAGACTTCTTTCCGTTTCCAAAACTAGAGAGAATCCTGAAAAATCGTCGTTGTGCCGGTGGTCCCACCATCCGACGCGCTGTCACTGAGACTCCGAAAGAGGTCACGGCAGCCGACCTCGAGGGAGCCATCTAGTGCAGGAGTCGTATGACACTCTGTGTATAAACTATTTCGAAGAACTTCAGTGATATGTTCCGATCAGATCAGCACATTTTTTTTTTTTTTTACCAGACTTGTTCTCATTGCTTTACGTGCACACCCTGTGTTGCAGACAGGCTAAGGAGGAAGAAATTTTTCTATTAGCAAATCACACTTTCGCTGTTCCAAAATTGATCAGGCTCGCTGCGAGAAGACCCGCGAAGAGAAAATGTGGGTGGGGAGGCCACCCTGAAGTTCCTGCACCAATCACCGTGCCGTCATAAATTTTGACGGGTGTTTGCTAAGGCCTTCGTAACTCCTAATAGATAAAAATGAAGCACATTGCCCATTGGTGGAGCCGGACACTATACATAGCAAGTTTCGGGAAACTTCATCGAGCCAGTGTCGGCAAAGCACAAGTACACTTCGAAATTTATGCTGTCACGTGCGCAAATTTCGGCGTGAAATTTTAAGATGGAACTCTGGCCTTGAATTTCTCCTCCAATCTAGAACTTATGATAAGATTAATGACATTAGTGTTCTCAAAGAAGGCATCATCAATTTAAATCAGTTCATTGTTTCACTTTAGTGTGCCTTTAAGAGAGGACAGTTATTGCGTATTAGTGCCATTAATTTGCAGATACTTTCACCACAGTCTCAAGCCAATAAACTGATCTGGCATGTTGACTTCCATTTCAGCTCTGGGCTCTAATCGAAGTCACAGCGCGGGCAGCGTGTCGCCACCCGGGTTCCGCACCGCGGCCAGTCTGAGCAGCTTCATAGCGGAGGAGTTCGCACGCCACGTTGAGTCGCGCAAGCGGACTGCTCCGGGAAACGCGAGCCCGGGAGATGTCGTGATGGACTCGCCTACGCACAAACGGCCGCGCCTCATCTGAGTTTTCCCGAGCCCACCTTCCTTTGACATGGCACCAAAAGAAATCAATGCGAGTTCTTCGCTGCTCTTGTCACTGTGGCTTTTCTTCTACCCCACCCACCAACCTCCGCTACTTCGGCGGAGTCTCGCAAAGTCATAAACCAGCTGCCAAAAAAAAATTACAAAACGAGGAACGAAAAATGAGAAATATTAGCACCTCTTTTTTTGTATAGAGGAAGATCTCGAGAATGTTGTCGGTTCGAAACTGTGTGCAGTCTCAGCAAGCTTGGTCAGGGACGGACGTCGAATGTGTTGGCGGTAGAGGTGTTGGTGGTGTGTTAACGGTGATGCTGAGTGCGCGGAGGTGGAATGTTTTTCAGAAAAATCTTGTGGACGGTTGCGTTTATTAAACTTTGTGTGGAGGGTCCGTCAGAGCATTAGCATTGCTTGCCAGCTGCTTCGACTTGGACCGCAGCAGCCGTGGAGGAGCGCAGGTGCCTCGGCAAAAGCCTGCGGCGCTTCACAGAGACGAAAACTTGGTGTGCCAGTCTCGGCTGGTGAGCCGTGCGATGTACGACCGCTTGCCAAATGTCTGCTCTACAATCTCTGTTTTCGCTTCTCCTCAGCCTATTTTCCATCAATGCCTTTCAACGGGTCATGCATTGTCCAGCCGACATCCTTATCTGTGTGTGCGAAGCTAAACAGTCTTGCTGCTGATGGCTGGCTGAAATGGCTTGCTGGGTTGGGGATGTTCTTACCTGGGGCTTTGTGGATTCTTGATGAAGTCGTAGTGCAAAGAAGTGTGGAACGGCAACGTCTGCAACCGGATTTTTTTTTTTTTCCTCTAGAGTTTTGTTCTAGACTTCAGAAATAGTCTTTTACCAAGGCATGCACCTTGGTAGATTTCAGAAGTAAGAAAGATGAAACGTGGGCAGTGTGTTGAGAGTGTCTATTTTTATGCCATCGCTGCTGCCAGACCACACTTTTTTTTGTCTTTTTCAGTAGATGGTTGAGGTACGGCAGTAGAATAGACATGGCGAGAGAATCTATTCCACACTGCCTGGCCGTGCTCGTGCGCAGTAGACCAGAACTCTGCGAAGCGCTGGAGCGTATTCTAAAAATAAGGAAATACAGCGCGGGGAAATAAAAGTATGCATAAGATATGATGCCTGAGCTGCCTTTTTGAATATTCAGTAAGAAAAGAAAAAACCACACGGGCACTTTACGAAAGCCCACCGCTTAGTGCACCTGCGTCGGAGCGAAGCAGTGTTAGATGGTATGCAAAAAAAAATTATATGTAGTAGTTTCTGCATATCTTTTTCAATTTTGATTTTTACACATGTCACTTTTTGTATAGGTGTCCAAACATTTCGTAGCACACTTGAGTGCCTAGGTTTAAACAAAGTGTGTGTAGCAGCACCTCCGCCGTTAATAAAATGCCATCGAATCGTGTCATGTTGAGATTGCGAATGACTGTTTTGGTGAATGTGGTGACAAAGGCCAAGCCACGGCGTGCGGAATCGTTCCGTAGATTGAGGCAATAAGAATACTGTTGGAGATAGATAGGTGACGCTCTGCAGCTCCCCCTGTTTGAATTGTTTTGAAGTGACGCTGAAACACGTTTGTCATTGAGTGCATTGTTACTTTTGTTTTTTGTTGCTTGCACAAGTGAAGAGTTTATTTTTCTGGTTTTGACATGTTTTTGTCAATTTTATGTAGGATCAAAGGAAACAAATATTTGTTGCGTCGTCTTGATTTGACGTATTGACGCTCGGAGTTTTTGATGCCAAGAGCAGACACATCTTTGTCAAGAGTTAACGATTTGCAACACTTTTCAGCAAACAAAATTTTCACGGCTGTGTTTGAATGAGCAGGAGGATTTGGTTAAAAATATATAGTACCCGAGAATCACATTGTAGGAGCAGGTTGCGAGGGATTTGAGCACATAGCTTTGAGGACTGTCGTTACCGTTTGGGGTGAAGAGGGATCTTCCGGAATACCATCACCTTGTTCACATTGACTGGGTAGTTTTTTTTCTTTTTGATTGACAAACCTGTTCAGGCAGCGTAATTGGCAATTCGTCATGCCATTGGGGGAGGCAGGAGGTTGTGGAGCTCTGTAGTTCACGCCGCAATAAGTGGAAGTTGCGGTATGTGCAAGTCACGAGTTGCCACCTTTTGTTTGTTTGTTTTTTCTTGGCTCGGCTTATGGCCTAGCATTGTACAGGTTATTGCTCCACTTATTACTATAATTGTGTTTTTTTTTTTGTCGTCTTATTTCATATATATAGTCGTGTGCATTTGTCAGAATCTGATTCTTTTAGGTTTGTTGCGAAGGAGCTGGGATTTTCGTTGTTTATCGAATTGAGTCTTGTTTCACTGGAGGGACACCGTCAGAGCAGCTGGTGATGGATTTATCTTTGCGAGAGGGTCGCAGTTGTGCTTCGGGTAATCGGTCAATGGTCTGGACTATCCAGCAACACGCTGACCAGAAGTAAAGCTCTTGGAACTATAAGAGAAGTTTAGTCGAATGTCTTTGAGTGGAAACAAAAGGGATGTTTGGAGGCACCGGTTGCACAATAGACCACAACAGGAAAATAATTAGTGAAGTAAGTACTTGGGGAATGTCCGATAACTAAATGTGAGACAGTGTGGGTATGCCTGCCAAGAGCTACCGATCGAGGCTTCAATGTAACACTCTATAAAAACGCACTGCCCCATTGCGGAGTTAACAGGATAGTTAACAGGATAGAGCCTCTTGGAATTTGATGCTTACTATTTTCGCTCGGTAAAGTTGCACCGTAGCTAATTACTAAATGTTACTCAAACTAGAGTGGCAGACGCGTGTAACAGTTCTAGTTGAACCTTCTCTAGGCTTTTTCTATCTGAAATTTCGAATTACAAGACCCTCGAAATACTTTTTTCGAACAGCGGATCTCTTGCAGTCTAGCCCCAGGCGGAACCGTTGGCAAATAAAGTTTATTCAATTCGACGGCATGTTGGTCTTGTAGGTGTCACTCGTAGGTGTCTGCAGGGGGGATGCAAAAGGGGCACTCGCTCTCCTCAAGCCACGCTAAAATTGTTCCCTCACCCAAGCTAAACCAGAACTTCACTCTTTACCCAGCCGAGATGCAACACCGGTTTGCACCGTCAAAACAAAATCTTGCCGCCGCTCGTGACCTCTCCACTCTCCTGTATCATCGGAAACGTGTCGATTGCGCACTGACGATTCTGGTGACTCTGTACAGGAAATCGTTTCTTGCAAACAAACCGGCAGCACTATCTGGTCTGTGCAACCGAGCGTTTCGGAAATCTTGACTACCACACCCGTAACGCCTCCATTGCTTGTTTTAGGCAACACAAAAGGCAACGCTGCATGAGTAGTGCCGCCAGTAAGTTCTGCAGGTGCGCTGAAAATATGCTGCACGAGGTTTAGGGGGCCAACTTCAAAGGCCCGTGAATGAGATGTCCCATAGCCGGCTTGGCTCTGACGGCTCCCCGTGGCTGGTGAACAAAAGTGGTTCGACATGTATGGGTTGCTAGCTGCAAAACGGCGGCACCGACTGTGTCGGGCTCTGCAGGAGCATCATGTTGGCGAAAGTTTTTGTTTATTATGTTGCAGAGTGGGCAATCTTGGTTCTCTCTCGAATGCTTTTTTTTTTTTTGCATGTGTGTGCTGAATGTATGCATGCGAGTGTGAAACAACACGATTGCATGACCGTGTGCATCGTTGAAGAGACGCCGACCACCGATGAGTGGCAAGGCGATCGCATTGAAACTCGATTTGGGTGGCGCGAGCGATAGTCGGTTTGTCTGTCGTACGAAACCTGCACTGTAAATGTCTTGGCCTGAGGGTGCCCTGCATGGCCATTGCGTTGCTACTGTGAAGCGTGGTACTGCTGCACTGAAGCCAGCGGATATGTTGTGGAAAGAAAAGACATTTCATACAGGTTCAGTGCGGTATGCCTCAGTGATTTTGCGTACGAGTAATTCTAGAGTTCTGTTACTACTCTTGAAATAATGAATGAATTTGAAGGCATGCCGCGTTTTACAGAGCACGTTTCTTGCACGTTTGTTAGTTTGTTAAAACGAACATGCTGCACGAAAATATGGAGGCTTGATACATTCGAGAAACGCTGCACTCCTCGATGCATGCCACCGCTCACCAGTTGGTGAAAGATCTTGCACACCTGCAGTCTTTCTAAAACGGAGGTTTATTGGCATGCAGTTGAAACATGGCAAGGTGGGAAGGCTAGAGGCAAAAGCATCATGCTTTGCCAAAGCAACTGTTCCTCTATGTCAGCTTGCGTGTAAAGTGCACATCATATTCATTTGTTTTGTGCAACCTGGCCATTGGGTAGTTTGTTTGTCTGTTTATTTTGTGTGCTTGCCGATTGAAGTTGCGAAAGTTTTGCACAGACTCGATGCTCCATCATCGCAGCTGGCAACCCAATGCTGCTAAAGTTTGCTTCTGTTTGTGTTGCCATCTCTGAATCTTTCCATTTGTTGGGCTGCCAAAGAGATGCGGTTAGAAGTAGAGTTCTTGTTATGTTTGATGGTGTTTGCCGACGTTCTTTTTCTTGTGTACGGGTCTCTTTGTATATTTTTACCACACTCCCATTCGATTTGGCACTCTTGAACGCAAGCTTCGACGCCGCTTGACAGTTACTGAGTGGTCTGTAGGCAAGGCATTTGCCCTTGATAATCGCACTTAGTGAAATGCCGGAGTTAGTAAATGTTTGACACCAAGGCGCGGTTTTGCCATATATAGGTGCGTGTCTCGACACTTGGCTAGTATGAGGAAGGGCTCGCTGCTGGTAAACAATTGCGTTGTTGATTGGTAAGCAGTTGGGAAGGAAGAAAGACTACCACCAAGTATGGCGTGTCTTGCAACACTACTCGCTGTTCATGATGGCCGGCTTTTGTGTGTTGATTGCGGGACTGTAATAAGAGGCTCACATCAGCAATGTTGTCGGCGAGCGACTAGTAAATAGTTGGCAACAAAGACTTCCACAAGGAGCGACCTATCTCACAATGCTGATGGTCGCCTAACTTCGGCAAGCTGTTGGTGGCAATGTTATGCCGATGCTGATTGTATGTGTATGCATTGTCGGCAGTTGGCAGATAATTGGGGAACAGTTAGGGAGCAACACTTCACATCATTGTCAAATGCCATAGAACTTGGCAAACTGTTTGCAGGAAGCCATCATTTACATTACACAATATAAGTACATGTATCGGCATTGAATATGAGCGAATGATTGCCTAGGGCCACTGGTAACCGAGTCGTCGAGCCAGCAGTTTGCGAATGATTGGCAAGCGAGGCATTGTTCCCGATTATAACAAGTCGTATTAGTACACGGCAAATGGCTGGTGATCAACTAGTGAATAATACATTGCCTTGGGATGATGAATAGCTTGGCAAGTCAGGATTGCTTTGGTCCGAAAGTAGGTGTAGAAAATATGACACAGAGGAGCAGGTCATGAATCAAGACTGCAACACTTGCATTTGTGCATCTGCCGAGACTTAACCAGTGCAGGTCAAATTTAACCTCGCTGCTGCTGTCTCAAATGCTGCAATCAAAGCTGTGGTGCTGAGCTGTCGATTCTTTAAAATTTAAAACGAAGTAGCACTTCATGCATGTTTGCTTTTTATGACGTGCATCTGTCCATCTTCGGTACAGTGACATGCCCTGTAACGTTTTGCCAAGCTTTGCTTTTAATTTAATTACCGTTTCGAATGTGGTTCTTGCAATCGGGTGTTCGACAGTAATATTAATTTCAAGGGGATGCCCAGGACCATTCTGAGGCTTTGAGTTCGGCCGCCTTTAGTGTAAACCGGATTGCACGTTGAACAATTCCGAAAGCCAGAATACAAACTTCACTTGACTTGCAAACGCAAGCATTATCACAACTGTGCATGCGGCCATTGGTCAGAAGCCACACGTTTGCCTCCAGCCTTTATGATCAAGCTTGCTTGCAGATGATACAATTTTCGAAAAAGCGAGAATAGATTTTATGGCAGCTGTTGGCACACTTAGTAAATTCTTCAACGTTCTGTTGTTTTATAGCATCTTTGCTCTCTATAAGGAGTTGCGAGGCAGTTTCATTGTCATTATCCACGGTGTTGCTACTTCTTGGTCCGACGGCTACTCCCCTACAAGCTTTCGTAACGAGTTTCCGGGTCGGCTAAATACAAAAGTTTTATCGGACCGAATGAATGCGTGTTGCGCGGCCACTTTCTTGCAAAACTGCGCAGGAAGAATGCACATTTCCCATTCAGAGAAGGAGGAATGTCGCTGCATACAAAATATGTATAGTGTGAGCAAATGGGAAAAAAATGCAGAAAACTGTTGTAACGAGAGTTTGAATGGTTGTGTGTGCGCGGTCAAGGGTGTCTCCGTATCAGCGGTAGCCGCGACGTAGTGTACGATGTTTCAGCCTCGAAACAGACAAGGTGCCTGTAATCGTGCGCTCGCGAAGCAGTGAAAAGTAAAGCTTATAACGCAGGTGTCGCTGCAGTCCCACCGCTGAAGATGATGTGCTCAATTTCATGCGTTCGACGCGCTGTCGACACAATTGTCGGTTTGTCGGTCGTACTTTTAGTTTCCTCCCCAATAATCTCTTGCCAGGACACTATATGCACTATTTCTCGATGCAACTCTTTCAAGAGAGCCCCTGTTCCTCGCACCCCCCATGTCTTGTTAGAATTACGATTGTATATTTCGTAGCGTTACAGCCAAACAGCTTTGGTTTTTTTTCTCTCGACTGACTTCGATATGTTCTTGTTTGTTTTTTGTTTTGCCCCCTCCACTCTGACAGCTGTGTACAGGCCGGTGTTATTATGTCATGCTTCTGTACAAATACACAAGTGCTTGTCGGAGCAAAGCTGTGTCGTGTGCCTCACTCTACACATTTTGCCACCACTACTTATGGGCTGGTGATCACTGTTGAGCTATGTCAATTGAAGTTCAAAGGTGAACATTTGGCACAGAAGCTGTGCTTTGGGAGGGGGGGGGGGAGGCTTGATTGCGAATCGCAATATAACAAGCTAGTTTGGCAAAGTAGCGATCACTGTTTGTGATAGACTCAAACATGAAGGTTTTCGGAGCAGGCTTACATTGTCACTATAGTACGCACGACAACTTGGCACAACCTTGTAGCCAGCCTTCTGGTGTGCCTCGCATCGTTTGACTCAGCTGCATATTCAGGCTTTTACCATTGCGCGCCATACCGCAGTGACAAAAGATGCAAGCGCGTAGAGCGAGGTAAGCATTTCTTTACAGGCTGAGCACGTTACGTCTCCAACTTTCTCAAAATATTAAACCTTACTTTGACGGGCTTCTTCACGAAATACAACGATGGAGGGCATCTAATGCTAGCGCTGTGGCTTGCACAGAAACATCCAATCCACTTAAGCCTGCCTAAAGATGTTGATAAGGGTCTCTTCGAGGTCTAAGGGCACAAACACGTTCATTTACATTTCTTCAAATAAAGTATCCATACACGACAAACTTTTCTCAAGGGGCCACTCTGCTACACTTGCATGCATTCGGAAAATCGCAAATCTGTAAAAGATCTTGTGACTTAAAAGGACACTAAAAAGCGAAACTAATTTTTTCTTATTAATGAACAACTTTTTAACAATCCCAGTAACACCGGGCTTGCGGTGAGAAGACGCTTAGTAAGCAAGAAAACGCGCGAAAAAAAAAGTGCCGCCATATCCACGAAGTGAATGATGATGAGTGGGCGAAGCTCCGGAGGTAAACCATGAATCCTCTGTACATTTTGCCCACTCGATTTTATTACATCGCTCCCCCTAGCGTACGTCGCCGCACTAAATCGAACGATTGCCTTCAACCAATGACACGCGCCATATGTGACATCATTCCTATTTTATAAGATCTCGCCTCTTTCATCAACTACAAGTACCGCTTTCTAGTTTATAACATCTTGCATCTTTTCATCATCAGCTACAAGTACCACCATCTAGTAAACACTACAAGAACTAAACGAGAGGTGGCTACATACAGGAGACGGTACCGTCATCTAGTGAACACTGCAAGAACTAAACTAGAGGTGGCTACATACAGGGGACGGTACCGCCATCTAGTGAACACTGCAAGAACTAAACTAGAGGTGGCTACATACAGGGGACGCACAGCCCACGCCCTAAGGAGCTTCGCCCCTAAAAAATGCGTGGCGACGCCACCATGAAATTTCTGCACATTCGCCGTGACGTCACATGTTTTGACGGCGTCTATTTGGACCCACGTTGCTCCTAATCAATAAAAATGAAGTCCATGCATGGTCCTCTGAAGGGACATAGACTTGACCTGTCAAGTTCATGAGATGTTGTAGAGTCATTGGCACCGAAATACAATCACTACGCTTGAAAATCAGTGACGTCATGCACAGACATTTCAGCGCGAGATTTAAAAATGGGACACTGAGCTTGCTTTTCTTCTCTCGTGACGAACCTATGATGGCAAAATCAACGACATCAAAGTTATCTCCGTACAATCCACCAATCTAAGCCAATTCGTGATTTCTCTTTTCGTCTCGCTTTAATGCGATTTCCAAATAGCATTGTATCGCAACCAGGAAGAAGGGCGCCATTCCACGGCGAAAACTGTCACTAATTTCCATGGCTGCGATCATCACCAACCGTGCAGCAGCTGGGTGCAACAGGTACGGGTCGATTTCGTGAACGGCACACCAGTGAATTATCTCGAAGGCCATATGTGTCGCCGTATGGGCAGCAGCAGAACTCGCTCAAAGTACGCGATACATAGCCTCCGAGATCCTACGCTGGTGTGCATTTTATCTGTTGCGCCAGTCCAGAAATCGTAATTGGCATTAGTCGCACGACTCTTCCTCCAATACTAGTGGACTAGTGATATAAACGGTATTTGCCCAATTTCTGTGAAACATGCGTGCTAGGAGGTCTTGCATACACAGTGCAGACGAATTCTGGTTTCTCATACCGTTAACTAGGAGGGAAAGTCTATATCTAGGAGGTAAAAAAACTTTAACCACAAGTACTTTGTTGCACAAAAAAAAAAAAACGCGATATAGCGTGGGAAGCTGAACCCTTGCGAATGTTCCCCTCAAAAACTGCCGCAATTTTCCTTTTTTCAATTGTAGAGCACTTTAGGGGATCGGTTTGTCCGTCGATGTATTTCGTGTGCCGCGATTACGCTCTGAGTATAATCACAGCTACGCCTATATACTACCTATAATGCTCTCAATACAGGCCATAACAAGGTTAGCAATCCTCAGAACCGTATTAAAGTGAAAGAATGTCTGAAATGACCTAATTCACAGAAATAAGCAAGACGTAATGACCGTAATTAACTTTAAATTGCTTTAAAACATTTCAAAAACATGCGGCTTATTCGGGTGCAGTGCAGATCACCGGGGTACCCTTCTAGTACACTGGGTCAGCTGGCGCTGCGTCGTTATGTCTGATGGGGGGAAACGACTGACAGAACTCGTTGCACACGAGACATATCTCAACTGCCGTAACAAGCAGAAAATCGATAAAGCGCAGCAAAAAGTCGCGCATCGGGAGGCCTCCCGCGTGAACAGCGCGGATGGCGCCGTCTTCATACTGTGGCGCTTGTCTGCGACGCGCACTCCACCGAGTGTAGACACGTGAGTAACGAGAGGCTTTTCGCATGGCCTCCGAGATTGTGCGCACGCGCCCACCTCCATCTCGGAGGCCACGCTCGCCGACGCGCTGTGCTCTGAGGCGGCTGTTATGACCGTCGCTAGTAGGCGCCATGCTGTCGCTGAGAAGCGTAGCCGGGCAGCGCTCCCACGCCTGGAACCCCAGTTCTCTCGGAACCAGCGTCCAGGGCTGACGGGGAAGCGGCGCTCTTTTAATCCTCAAACAAGTAGCCGACTGGCCGGCTGCCTATGCCCGCCAGGCATTGTCCCTGCTAGCCGAAGGATGAGACGTCGTGTCGCCACGACGCCGTAGCCGTTCCAGAGAGGACAACAAAGACAGAGTCTTCCTTGGAAGAAACCGCGGCCGCCGTCACAAATTGCCCTACTAATTGAGCGGACAGATTGGCCGACCGTTTGATATATATGCTGTCCGGAGCTTGGGACCCCTCGACCAGCGGCACACACACGACGAGGAAGAGCCCCTCGGGCGCCACCTTGCAGTGCAGTGATCACGACTCAATATTGGATGTTCACGTGGGCCGTGCATGCTCGTACCCCTCGCCTGTTGTGTGCGTGTGATTGTTCAACTCAAGAAGGAGGAGCCCGACAGTGCTTATAACGACGCCGCAGAGTGCGGGACGTCGCTCTGAATCATGTAACGGTTCAACCACCACGCTCGTGGTTTGTGAACTCCTAACCTCATGCTGTAAATAATTGTAAATAGTGCCATAAACCTGTTTGTTTTTCGTATCCCCATCTTGTGAGCGTTCGTTTCCGCAACCTGAAGTTGCGCCACGCTACCACAAAAGACCGGGCAGACCCCGGTCGGCAACAACTGGTGATCAGCGCTGGGATTCGGAGCAACAACTGGTAAATAGTGCTGAGATCCGCAACAACTGGTGGCAGCGGTGGGATCCACCACAACTGGTTGGCAGAGGTGGGATACGAAGCTACAAGAGACAACAACAGTCGGCCCACGAGAAGCAGCTGGCTCGAGACATAGATCACGAATGGGTGAGTGCTTGGCTTTTCCTTTGAGTGAACCAGGTTCTAAAAGAGGGTTAAATTTTAGAACTGGTAGTTAACTTTGCCGAAAGACTCAGTTTCGCCGTTTCGGAAAGTTTTTTTGGAAGTAGCGAGCACTCAGTACGATCGTGGACTTACGGGAGCTGCAAAAGCCGGACTTGTTGCTGTTGTGTGAGGAATTGGGGATCGATACAAAGGGTTTGGCACGAAAACCCATAATCATTAAAGTGATTAATGATTTGGGGGCTGATGATGAACTCAGTGAAGCATGGGACCTCATCAGTCAAAGAAAGAGACAGCAGAAAGAAGAGGGGAAGAGGCGTGAGTCTGAGAGAGAGAAACGCCGCTTAGAAAGCGAGCGTGAAATAGAAAGACTGGCGCACGAGATTGCAATCCGCAAACGAGAACTCGAGTTGAGAAATAGGTCGGGCAGTAGTCCTCAACAAGTGGTATCTTATCGCAACTTGAAGGCCGAGTTCTGGATGTCTAGGTACATGCAGCCATATACAGATTCAGGGGATATTGGCTTGTACTTTATGATATTTGAGCGGAAGTGCGAGGAACTGTCATTTGAGCGAGACACATGGTGTCAAAGGCTACTCACGGTTCTGCCCTGCGAGGCAGATGATGCCGTTGCGCGACTCAGTGAGCAGGATGCGAACAACTACGAGGTAGTTAAGGCGGAGATGTTACGAATATTCGAAACTTCCGTCAGCAGAAAAGAAGAGCAGCTCAGACAAGAGTTCGAAAGAAAGCGTGGAGCAGAAAGACGCGAGTCTGAAAGCGAGACGCGTTGAAAAGCGCTGGACGTGGAAGCGCGTCATGAAGTGCGAGAACCAGAGATCGCGCTAACGAAGGGCCCGCATATTCTCGAATGCTTCTATGTAGAGCATGTAGAGATTCTCGAATGCATCAATGTAGAGCATGTAGAAAACGAGGCCGTGGCCGGTCTGGAGGTAGGGACGATGTCGAAAGACGCTCTTTGCATGGATGATAAGGTGCCAGCAGCCCTAATGGGCCCAGTAAGAGGCTGGAAACCTTCTTCGTGCCTCAAGAGGACGTTTCGACATCGTCAAATGTAGGCATGGTTAGCGCAGATGTCGAAAGACGCTCTTTGCATGGATGAGGAAGGTGCCAGCAGCCCTAATGGGCCCAGTAAGAGACTGAAAACCTTCTTCGTGCCTCAAGAGGACGTTTCGACATCGTCAAATGCAGGCATGGCTAGCGCAGTGGCCGATGAGAGCAAGAAAGCCACGGTTCAGCAGTGCAGCCATACCATTGAGGTGGTTCGCAAACATCGCAGAAAAGGGAAGAAGAAGCGGAAGCGTTCGGCACTGCGTAAGCCTAGGACAGATCCCACTCCGTCTCGAGACGAAAGGGTAGGCCGTTAATCCGCTTCAGGAAACGTCAATGGTGGCGTTCATGGAGGCACAAGCGGCGAGCCAGGTGTAGAGGGGGAAAACGAGGTGTGTCACCCCCCAAAAATGTGGGGTTCATTTCGACGACTTCGGGAAAGCGACCTTGTTCGAAGGATCAAAGTCGAAAAGCCACAATGGCTAAGTACTGCATGGGGGTGAACACAAAGGCACCCAGGCTTCCCTCCTGCTTCTGGCGTCCCTGTCGCATTCCTGAGGAAAGCCGGCCGAAACGCCGAATGAGGTATGAAAGCAGGACACCACGTAGCGTTTGGGCATTGTGCAGCCTCTGGCGTGCTCTAAAACCACGGGGACCGCGACCCCATCGTGTGCGATTAAAACACCACGAGATGGGGGTTCATGGTGGGTTTGAGTACCTGTTGCCCGGGCGTGTTAAATATGATTACTCGGTGTTGCATCAGAGATGCATATTTGCCAGTTTAATTTTAGGAGCGAAGCTCCTTAAGGCGTGGGCTGTGCGTCCCCTGTATGTAGCCACCTCTCGTTCAGTTCTAAGTATTACGCTAGCCACCGCCCGATCTAAAGGGTACAGCCATATCCATCCGTCCATCTGTCCGTCCGTCCGTCCATCCATCCATCCATCCATCCATCCATCCATCCATCCATCCATCCATCCATCCATCCATCCATCCATCCGTCCGCCCGTCCGTCCGTCCGTCCAAAAGATGCAAGATGTTATAAACTAGACGGCGGTACCTGTAGTTGATTATGAAAGATGCGAGGTGTTATAAAATAGGAATGATGCCACATATGGCGCGTGTCATCGTTCGATATAGTGCGGCGACGTACGCTAGGGGGAGCGCTGCAATAAAATCGAGTGGGCAAAATGTACGGAGGATTCATGGTTTACCAGGTTTACCTCCGGAGCTTCGCCCACTCATCATCATTCACTTCGTGGATATGGCGGCATTTTTTTTGTAAGTTACGTGACGCGGTGTAAATTTACAGAAGGAAAACCGCCGAGCCAAAGGCTGAAGGTTAGTAAAAGTGTTTTAATCATTAGGGCGAATATGTGCAGAAGGTGCAAAACTGGAAAATTGTGTTATTTTTCTAGTATTTCCAAATGTTATTAGTGCCGTATCTTTTGCGATGCTGCAAAAATGAGAATAATTGAAAGCGCTCACTGAATACGAGTTCCGGACCGATGCTCTCAGCGGGACAGAACCGATGAAAGTGGTCAGCGATGAAAAGAAGGAGCCTGCTGTTTTACGTCAGGACGACAGTGGTAACAGGCAAAGCTGCGCTTTACTTGAGCCAGAAATTGGGCTCTCGTGAGATAACCTACTGCGCTTCAGGAAAGGAATGCGCTAGCCTTGTGTAGGCTTTCATCAGTTGCAGTGTTATCTCAGAGGTACTCAATTTAAAGTACAGACAGACCAATGTCTCCTTACTTGGCTTCAAACCGTGACATCAAAGAACAGTCGCCTTGAGAGGTGAACCTTGATTCTTCAAAAATATCAATTTGACATAAGGTATAAGTAGGGCAAATTGAATAGAAACGCTGACGCGCTCAGTCGCTCTTTCTAAGCCATTCTGGGGTGCTCTTGATGAATCAAAATTGATATCTTAGTTTTTTGCGTGCAACTTATTATGTAAAATATGTAAGGTAGCACGTCTGGTTTCTCAGCGCAAGTGAGTCCTGAGAGTTCTGAATGTTAGCTTTAAGTTAAAGCTAGTAATGAAAATTGGTTTGCCATCCCTCTTTTGGCTTGGTTTGTTCGAAGGGGGCCGAGTGCTTGCTTGTGCATGTGGTCGAGTTTTAGAGACGCTGTCGAAGATTTCGGCAATTACCCAGACAACGCCACAAGCGAAGGCCTGGCATTCAACTACGGACCCTTTCGTCGTCCCTGTGAGCAGCAGCGGTGACTGCTGCCCTCCGAGACTCAACAGGCGAGGGGGAAGCTGATATGACCGTCGCCAGTAGGCGCCATGCTGTCGCTGAGAAGCATAGCCGGGCAGCGCTCCCACGCCTGGAACCCCAGTTCTCTCGGAACCATCGTCCAGAGCTGACGGGGGAGCGGCGTTCTTTTAATCCTCAAACAAGTAGCCGACTGGCCGGCTGCCTATGCCGGCCAGGTATTGTCCCTGCTAGCCGGAGGATGAGACGTCGTGTCGCCACGACGCCGTAAGCCGTTCCAGAGAGGACAACAAAGACAGCATCTTCCTTGGAAGAATCCGCGGCCGCCGCCACAAATTGCCCTGCTAATTGAGCGGACAGATCGGCGGACCGTTTCATGTCTGCTGTCCGGAGTTTGGGACCCCTCGACCAGCGGCACACACACGACGAGGAAGAGCCCCTCTGGCGCCACCTTGCAGTGCAGTGATCATGAATCAATATTGGATGTTCATGTGGGCCGTGCATGCTCGTACCCCTCGCCTGTTGTGCGTGATTGGTGTTCCACTCAAGAAGGAGGAGCCCGACAGCGCTTATAACGACGCCGCAGAGTGCGGGACGTCGCTCTGAACCAAGCAACGGTTCAACCACCACGCTCGTGGTTTGTGAAACTCTCAACCTCTCTATGCTGTAAATAAGTGTAAATAGTGCCATAAATCTGTTTGTTTTTCGTATCCCCATCTTGTCAGCGTTCGTTTCCTCAACCCGAAGCTACACCACGCTACCACAAGAGACCGGGTAGCCCGCGATCTGCAACACGGCTTAGCAACTGCTGTGCCAGTTGTCACGTGATCATGGAAGACCAGGACGACTTTTGAGCTGGGCGGAGCCGGCGCACCAAGACGTCGCCACAAGCGCCACCCAGTTAGTTGACGGCGCCTACCGCTATCCACAACACATGGTTGTAATGTTCGTTAAACCATACCCACCGTGGTCACATATCCGCTGGCTTCCATCGTCACAACAGCGGAACGGTTCTTGAAGCAACACTAAAGAAAAACAATGAATCTGCTTAGCTTGATAGCTTGTGCTCCGAGAACTCTGTAATGTCCCCGATTCCACCATTATTGATACACGAGGAATATACCATATCCAACATGACCACATCTCCGCTGGCTTCAATCTTCACAATAACGGAAGGGTTTCCGAAGAGGCACTAAAAGGAAAACTGGCCAATTTAGATTTATGAATTGTGCTCTGAGAAGTCTTATGTCGGTTATTCCATTACCATAAGTTTAATAATACACGGGAATCGAATAAACCATACCCAACATGGTCACATCTCCGCTGACTTCCATCGTCACAATAGTAGAAGGGTTCTTGAAAGGACGCTAAAAAGAAACAACAAATCTGTTCAGATCAATAGATTGTGCTCTGAGAACTTTAATGTCCCTAATTCCACCATTATGAGTTTAATGATACACGAGAAAATCAAGTACAAAGTTTCATACTTAATTTTGGCACTGAAGTCACAACGCGTGACGTCATAGATAATAAAGAGTATTTATCGTATTTCGGGACCATTGGCTAGACGAACTTTCCTCAAATTTAGCATGCTAAGTCTGTGGTCCCCTGCGAGAAGAATATGATTCAATTTTACCGATTAGGAACCGTGTACGTAGCTCTTATATAGTAGGTGCCGTGAAAATACGTGATGGTACGATGAAAATGCAGGAAGATCTAGGTGGCGTCGCCCCTCACATTTTTTTTTTCGTGCACGTTTTCTCCGTTACTAAGCGCCTTCTCGCAGTAAGTGTTATGTTTTTAATATCGAGAAAGAAATATAACTATACAATGAAATCGTTTTGCTCTTTTGTGTCCCATAAATCATTTAATAGTCTGATCATAAACATCTTTGATACAGACGTATATTTAAAAAGCAATCATGCTACGAACACGTCGACTACATTTTAGCTTTTTTCGCCTTTTATGCTTTATCTGCGTATCCAATGTTCTGTAGGTGAAAAGTTGTCATTTTGAATTTCCCGCTCTAAACTAGAT
Organism: Rhipicephalus microplus; assembly: GCF_043290135.1. Lineage (NCBI taxonomy): Eukaryota > Metazoa > Arthropoda > Arachnida > Ixodida > Ixodidae > Rhipicephalus > Rhipicephalus microplus. The sequence continues at coordinate 28,432,193 of NC_134706.1, read as the reverse complement.
TAGCAATTGTTGCAATACCTGCGGACAGATGGCAGCACGCGCTCCATTTACGAATGAAACTTCAGTTTACGGAGGTTTTTTTCTTTTTTTATCGCAGTTTTTGGCGTCTGTTCGCGCCAGCCTGTGCAGTCGACCGCGCTACAGCCACTGTAACCGCGCAACGCCAGCCCCATACAGTGATTTAATAGAAATGTGAGGGGGGGGGATACATTGACATGATAAGGAGGGGTGCCTTAAAGGGGGGGGGGGGGGGAGGCTTAAGGGGAACCCTGCTCACGCCTACGGGTCTGGTACTTTCCGGTCACGTTGACCGGCGCTATCGGCATGACAGAACATTTTTTTGTGATAGGAACGGTAGCCAGAACCCGATTTTCAACGAACGAAACGCTAGCAAGCCTGCAAGTGACAGGTATAGTTGTGTGGCAGAAATTGAATACTTGATTTCTTTCTTAGTGCAGGCGCTCTAATTGACGAGTGCTAGCGTAAGAAGGAGAGAGAAAACTTCGCTATATATATATATATATATATATATATATATATATATATATATATATATATATATCCCTACCGGTCGCACGTGCGCTGACTGGTAGGGACTGCCGAGGGGGAGGGATCGTTTCTCGGAATTTGTTGCGCGCCCGCGGCTGGTAGCGCTACCACGTGTGTCATCGTTGATTGTGGCGGCATTACGCACAGGATGCGCGTGTTTGCTTCGAATGACCCTCACCCCTCTTTTTTTTTCTCTTCTCCAATCTTACACTCTTCATATCTTTTATTCCCCATACCCCATTCCTGTGCTGAGCTGTTGATGAGGTGTCCTTGTAAGGAGAAACAGTCACGGGTCGGCACTTTTCTCTTATTTTCTCTCTTTTATAACCACTTATGTACTATTGTTCAAAATGTTCCTGCACCACGATTCATCCACTCGGTTACCCTTCTCCCTCTTTCGAATTCTGCGTCTTTTTTTCCACAGCAGACTTAAAACCACATAGTGTGGCGCTGCACTTGGCGTCACTTTTCCTGAAACGCCCGATGACAAAGAGACAAGAAGGACACGAAGGACTCGTGTCCCACGTGTCCTTATTGTTTTTGTCGCCGTTCTGTCGTGTCCTCTGATGTCCTTCTTGTCTCTTTGTCGTCGTTCTGTAGTGTCCTTCTTATCTTTTTGTCGTCGTTCTGTTCTCGCGCTATAACTATCGTCATGTCATACTAACTGGCGCAAGCTGCCACGCTTCTAGTGAGGAGCAGCGGGAGGCTGCCTTGCGCAGCTCGAGGCCCGACATTCAGGAAGCTGTCCTGTAGCGGGCTGAGAGGGTAGAGGATGGCTACTTCAAGCAGTTCCTCCCTGCTACGCTCTGTGCTATTGTCCCATTTGCTTTAACGAGGTACACATTAAGTCATTAATTCATTCATTGATAAGAATATAGGAGGTTGTTGAGGGGCGCTCTCAAAGCGGGGATGCCAGCGGCGACGGCGATGACAGTTCAATGCAACACAGATTGTTGGCGGACAAGTTGGTACACGCTGAACGTGAAACAGCGCGAACAGAGGGGACAAGAAGATGGATGGATGGATTGATACAGCTGTACCCTTAAGATTGGGCGGTGGCTAACGCCACCAACCCGTAGTACTTAGTGAATCAAAAATTAGATTTGTTTTTTTTCTTTTAAATAGTGAGGTTGACGACTGGAACTTTACGGTGAAGGGATTATTTTCACTCGTGCCTTGACTTTAGCCACCAATCAGATAACCTCCTTCTAGTTCAATCTACCCGCTTAAAGTCTATTTTGCCCTCCCTGTCCCTAAACCCCAGTGCTTCGAAAAACTCTGCGCTATGATCCTGAACTATAGGGTGAAGCTCTTCACAAAACATTATCAAGTGTTCGGCAGTTTCCTCCTCCTCTCCACACGCACTGCGTACCGTGTTTAACCCTTCGTATTTGGCCCGATATATCATGGATGGAAGTTACTAGAAGTTACTGGAAGCTCAGCGCCGTGTACGAGTGCTTCTTGTAACTTTTTGTCGCGTCTAGGCGCGCTCATTTGCGTTCAGTTCAGGGCAGCCGGCGAGCTTACCTAGGAATTTCTTTTGTTGGAGAAGGGTTGGGCCAGTCGTCTTGGATGTCTGTGTGTGCGTTTTGTACGGTCGTTGTTCCCCCGTCCCCTGCCCTCGTGCAGCCCTCCTTCCCACTTAAAGGATCTTAAACCATGTCCAACAAGCTTACAACTAGAAAATTAGACGAAGAGACCACCGGGGAAGAAGAGGCGAAAGGAAGGAGCGTTCTTCCTTTCGGCTATTCTGCCCCTGTGATCTGTGTCGTCTCATATTCTTGTAATATGCAGCAACGAGCCCTGCAAGTTTTACTAAAACTTGGAACCGACTACTTTAACTTTTCCTCAATGCACCCCGGTGCCTTCTTCCTCAGTGTCGCAGTTGTGATGACCTCGTCGTAGAGACAGTTGCTGACTCATCTTCCCCCACTGTTCTGTTTTTGTCCCATCAAGGAATCTCTCTCCGTAATCAAGTTTCGCGGAACCCAGAAGTGTCTGACCGCCTACCCCCCCCCCCCCTTCCAACATTCTTTCTTTTCCTGTCAGGAATAACTCCCTAATCTGTTCCACCCGTCAACGAGGGTTCCCGAAAATTCATGGCCGAAAACACTGGTATAGAGAACGGAACGACGACAAAGGGACAAGAGAAGACGAGCGTTATAACAATCGTCATGTCAAACCAGGCTAGCCCAAACCGCCAAGCTTCTATGGTACAGAGACTTTCGGCGAACTCCTGTCTCTGCCCTTGGGAACAGGTCCTTCTTCGACAGAGCCGTACCTCGGGCTTCGGTTTCGTGGAGAAACGGACTGTCTTCGGCATTGGATGAAACACAGCGCGTTAAAGAACGGAAACAAGGAAGGGAACTCATTCGCAAGACTAGAAGGGCCGAACTTACATACATGTGCAACTGACGTGCGCCTCCCTCAACCAGCGGAATCACGTAATGTTTACATAGCAACACTTCGCGCACTATACTGCCACGCGCGTTTCTTGATTCAAGATAATATATAGTATAGCGCAGACAAAGAACACGGACAAGAGAATAACGACAGTTATAGCGCGAGAACAATACGACGACACAGAGACAAGGACACGAAAGACATCCTTCTTGTCTGTGTGCCGTCGTTTTGTTCTCGCGCTATAACTGTCGTCATGCCATACCAACTATAGCCCAAGCTGCCACACTTCTGAGGACAAGAGAAGGCACATTCAAGACAAGTGCCTTCTCAATTGTCCGTGTCCTTTTTCTGCGCTACCATGCATTATCATGCTACCATACCAACAAACACAAATCGCCACCCTCCCGATTCAAGTTTGCTCCGTTAGGGTTCACACTCTCGAAGACTAATAGAAATGCTCGACGCAGGCACGCCTCAGCCCCGTATTCACAAACGCTCCTTGACTTTACTTTCACCCTTCACTTGACATAGTTGCGCACTGCGCCGCTGCTCGGCCGAAAATGACGCTGCGCTACTCAAGGATAGCGGCAAATTATCACTGATATGCAGTGACTTTCCCTGCCTAAAGATGGCGCTCCCATCAGCCTTTTCAGGTGAAGGTGGAGCGTTGAGTGAAGGGGCGTTCTAGAATACGGGGGGTCAGTGCTCGAGAAGCTGCGCCATTGTGGCAGTTCGTTTCGCTAAGCAGGACGCGAACGTTTCAAAGTTAACGCGGCCGCCAGCGACCACAATGGAATATGCGACATCAGATTTATAAAAGCCGACACGCTTTGCCACTTTTCTGCAGATTATCGACGGCCGACGCTCCGATCACCGATACTATAGTGTACAGCTTATGCGTTGCTTGCTGTATAGTTTAAAGTTTCGTGTTGGACACGCCATGTCGTTTGCCTTCGTATAAACGTCAGGAACCCGTGACAAAGCTGTGTACATTATACTATACTTGTGCGCAACGTTTCATGTTGTACGAGTAACCCTCTTGGTCCGTGACCGCTCGAAAACTGCTCTGAGCGGCAATCCTGGATTACCCGTCGTGTTAAGTTACCCTGCACTTAGCCTGCAGGGCTGAAAATTATGTCTCATTTGGGAGATTTCGGATAGGGCCCCCTGGGCAATCGTGTACAGGCCGCTGCGAATACGCGAGACCCGAACAAGGTTTTGCGTTTTACGTTGGGAACGCTATTTTTTCTTTAATTTAGCGGGCACCGCAAAGCCTTAACCCATAATCTTTGAGTCAAGAAAACCTGACGGCACCAACAGAAATGACGGCTCTTGGCCAGTACTACAGTGTGAGTACAGGGAGTGTCAAAAGGGCCGCAGACTCTATTCGAAAAAGTCTTAGCTCCTGCTTGAACCGAATTCTTAGCTCGTGCTTGACCCCTACTCGAATATTCTCTATTTACATTGAAATTTTCAAACGCTTACTGACACATCCTCATCGTAATTGGCGATTACTGGAGGGATCAAGAGCGTCTTACTTGACCTGTTGACGAGAGGTTGAAAAGCAGACAACCAGAAACGGCAGACGGATGGTGTACACTTGTGTGTGCAGGCTACAGACCGCCAGACTAACAAAACGTCGCTACACCACCAGGATTTTTCTTTCGGCGTGCAGTGTCATTAAGCTTGTAATAGATTCTTTGCACTGACGTCACCGAAACAGTGCCACGTTGGAGAACCAACATTGTAAGAACTTTGTGATATGAGGTAACTGGTGTCAGTTCATCGCATGCTGGTTCCTTCGTTATTCACGCAGAGAGGCCCGATAAAGTTCCAACGACGTCTAAATCACTCGGAAAGCAGTGTAATCACCGTGTGGTTGCTATGCTTCCACTGCGTGCGATTAAACTGTCAAGGCAGTGTAATCACCGTGTGATTACAGTGCCTTGACGGATCTAAGCCGCCATGTTATAGCCGCGTGTCTGTATGACGCCACGTGCAAGCTATCAGTAAATGCCACGCAACTCAGAGACTTATATGTATATGCACGTATACTCTATAACCGGTGGTTAATGATACGGTTTAGGTGGGCTTTATCGATGCGTGGGACGCGACAGAACGAAGCAGACGACATCGGGGCGTAGCAGACGGCGTGCGAAAGCTTTTTCTTCTCTTACTGGGCAAAGACGAGCCCAATACGGCAGCTAGCAGCCGCATATGCGTATTGCAGCACCATTGCGTGACAGTCGGCGACGTGTGTAACTTAAGTTAAGGTCGCCGCGTGCGCCGCCGCGAAACGCGCCTCGCTTTCGGCACATAAACATTGCTCGTTGACGGATATAAACGGCCGCCGTTTCCTCTCTGCTTACAGCTCACTATAGTTGCGTTAGCTCTCTTGCTCATTTTTTTCTCAGAATGCGCATCTGACAAAACGGACTTTTTTTTTTCTTTTCTTCTTCACAGAAACAAAAAAAGGTGGCGCCATAGCCACCAGCAGTGTTTCACTCATTTCGAGACAGTTTGACAGGCTGAAATCGCAAGTCTGTCTATAACGATTGTGTACTGGTGTGTGATATACGGCTTTGAGGGATCGCTTATCTGTGCGTCTGCAGGCTGCTTGGTTGTCCCTCAGTAATATGGCGTACTCCACTGCTGGGGATCGGCCCAGCAGTGTAGCGGGCGGTACCTTGCTTTAGAAATTGCGTATGCGGGTGTGTTTCTCAATGCGGTTCAATATTTTGAGTCCGACCACTTTGCCTGTACACAACGATATTGCGTTGATGGTGCAACCCTCAAGCTAGGAGATCAAGTAGGGCGCGACGCGACGACGTTGAGTTATGACGTATAACCACACGACACTGTCGCTTGGTCATCGAAGCTTAAGAGGGTGGTGCCATCAAATTTCGAGGCTATAACAAGCCTGTTGTGGGTTTCCCTCTGTATGCAAGGACACTTCACAAGAAGGGTCAGACAGAGCAAACGTTTAGAATATATTTTACTTCACTTCCTAAGTGTACCTCAACGCTCATTCTCCCGATCGAGACCCATCGCTAGCGCACCAGCACTATGACGGGCAACGAACATTGTAGTGACGTCACACCAGCTCTGCGACCTCCGCCACCCCCGCAACGCACGTACCGGCAAATCATCGGTTCCTATACACCTTTTCACAGGAAGTAAAAAAAAAACACCGCCATGATGAGCTGTGCGCGGGAGTACAAAGGCTAAAGGCGCAGCGTTGTCTGTGCATTTTCGAGGGGACGCGCCAATTTGCACAGCCCAAGGAGGGCTATGGCGGCGCCCAGGGAGGCGTTTATGGAAAGGTGAATATCACTCGCGGCTCCTGCAGGTAGCCATGGCAACTGTCAGCGCGTTTGTTTTGCTGGTGCTTGTGTGGCAAGTGTGTGCGAGGGCAGGCCACACCCAGCATGGCGTGCGTCCAGGGGTGGATCTAGCCACTCATTTTAGGGCGGGGGAGGGGGGGGGTTGTTTGAAGTAACACTTCATAGGGAGGCATCCATGGTCATGACTTTCTCGTTCTTACTAGGTGAAAAACCCATTCATAGCATAAATATCTTGATCTGTGCTCACAGTTGCTTCACTTAATTGTAATAATTGGTAATAAGAGGTGGACTAAATGAATTAAAGTAAGGCGTGGTGGGTGGCTTTTTTCGTAAAGTTTTTTTCGTAAAGGATTGTAGCTTCCAACGACCCACTCGTCGTGCAACTCGCACCTGGCCAGTTTGCAGAGGAGTCCCAAGCAACCGGCGTGTCTCAGTGGGCCAGACACGCTGGTGCTTGGGACTTCTCTTCAAACTGGCCAGGTGCGAATTGCACGACGAGTGGGTCGTTGGAAGCTACAACCCTTTACGAAAAAAACTTGATTTTGTTCATTTATTAACTGCGGCGCATATCTGCGGTGGACTGAGGGCGATTACGAAAGCTTCCGGCATAATTCTTCATTCCCGTCAGCCAGCCACAGCACACACACACACACACACACACACACACACACACACACACACACACACACACACACACACACACACACACACACACACACACACACACACACACACACACACACACACACACGCACGCACGCACGCACACACGCACGCACACACGCACACGCACGCACACACACACACAAAATCGAACTAAGTTCCGTACAACTGTGCAACGTGTACCACGCTTCTCCGAAAATATGACGAAAGATGGCGCAGTGAATGCCTGCCTACTATAAACCACGATTTATGGCGTAGTGGGTACCCTGCAAGTGTGCTTGCAGCCGCTATTCAAAGACAGGACAGGACAAACAACTTTATTTGGTCCTGAGAGGCAAGGCAGCGGGCCAACTATGTAGGTCCCCACCCAACCGTTGGCTAGTCCCATGTCGGGACAGAGAGGCCATGCCTCTCCGCTCGTTCACGGGCCCTCTGGACAGCCTGAAGCTGGACGTCTTGTCTGGGGTCTGCGATTGCCGTCGTCCAGTCTTCTTCTGTTTTAAAATCCTGTAACGCAGGGCACTGCCAGAGCATGTGACTCAAAGAGCAAAATTCACCACAATCTGGGCAAAGTGGATCAATATCCGGATGAAGCATGCTCAGAAAGCCCCTAGAGGGGTAAGACCCCGTCTGGAGCATGCGGAGCGTGCTTGCTTGTGATCTGTGGAGCTTATGATGGGGAAAAGGAAAAGTCTGTCGCTCTCCTCTGTAATGAGATGTTATCTCGTGAAAAGTAACGAGAGGATCACTGTGGACGAGCTCTCCCGAACCCACCCGAGAGACCACCCCGTCGCGGCTTGTGAAACCTCGCGCACAGTCGTGGGCTATCTCGTTTGGGTTCAGGTGACCCGGCAGTACGTCTGGTCCCATGTGAGCGGGAAACCAGACTATGTGATGAATAACGTCTGAGGGGGGTTTGCTGTGGAGAATTCTGGCTGCCTCTGTGGCTATCAATCCCAATGCGAACGCCCTAACGGCCGCTCGGGAATCGGTGTACACCGTGGTGCGTTTCGTGTCCAGTAATGCCAGCGCTACAGCAGCCTGTTCTGCTACATCGACCAAGGAGGTCTTCACTGAAGCTGCCGAGACAAGTTCTCCCCTGTCATTGACTACTGCCACGGAAAACCCGCTGCCGCCGGCGTGGCGCGCCGCGTCCACAAATGTCTCTGTTCCGGAGAGGTTCTTTATGAAAGCCCTAGCCCTCGCCAACCTACGACCTTTATTGTGTTGGGGATGGATGTTTCGTGGAAGAGGGTCAACAATAAAGGAATTCCTTGTTTGATAATCAAGCTGCGTAGTTTCTCCCTGATTGAAGATAGGACGGAGGCCTGCCGCATCGAGCAGTTTTCTTCCTGTTTTGAAACTCGATAACCGAATTATTTGTGCTGACCTTTGCGCTTCAATTAATTCCGAAGTGGTGTTGTGCACTCCCAACTTCATGAGTTTTTCTGTGCTAGTCGTGATTGGGACGCCGAGCACCTTTTTGACACTTTTGCGCATGAGCGTGTCCAATTTATCTCTTTCCGTTTTGGTCCAATTGAGAGCCGCCACTATGTATATGATATGGCTCATGAGGAAAGCGTGGTGGGCCCTAAGGAGGATATCCTCGCCTATGCCGCCCTTCTTGTTGGACACCCGCATAATTAATCTCAGAATGTTCTCTGTTTTTGTGGTGAGATGGGCTATAGTCTTTGCGTTGCATCTCTTAGAGTCTAATAAAAGCCCCAGAATTTTCATAGAATTGACTCTAGGAATTGTGCGACCATCCTTGGTGCAAACGCTAATGGGCACCTGATCGAGAGGGGTGAGTCCCCTAACACCTCGTCTAGCCTGTCTGTACAGCAGGAGTTCCGACTTTTCCGGCGAAAGCGCCAGTCCCGTACCTTCCAGGAAAGACTCTGTAACGTCCAGAGCCTCCTGTAGAGCTTGTTCAACCGCCGCCTCCGATCCTCCCGCTATTCAAAGAGTGTTAAAATAAGGATCTCAAAAGTCACTCTTCCAGCTTTCGATGCGACAGTGCTGCGCGTTTTGCGCAGGCCTGGCGGTTTTGTTTTTCTCCGATTTATTATCGGTAAAACCACCCCTTCCAACCAAATTTCGGGTAGGGGAAAGCTAGGTTATCCCCCCTCTCCCACTGGCTACGGACCTGCCTATTATCGGCTAATGTCAAAATCCAAGAACGTTGCCTACTAAGCGCGCTTATGAACAGGGGCTGTGTTCCGATTCTTAGACACCACGTAGACAGTCTACGCTGACTGCTTAGAAGACAGCACCGATCCCATGCTGTCCGAAAATAGGAACACACCTGAACGGCTTTTACGCGACGCTGCGCCACCTTGCGTCGAGAAGAGAAAACCACAATAAACAAACGTAACAGCTGTATTTTCTCGCTTAGTTTGTGTGTGAAAATCTGAAAAAAAAATTAAACGTTACTCCCACTTAGCTTCTGGCAAAGCGTCTGCTTGTGTGCAGACGATCATTCCGGCGAGATCTGGTCTACTCGAGCGATTCGCTGAGCCACCGTCTTGTTTAGACAGCAATGGAGCCTACATCTTATTTGTCTACGATACGGTCTTCTTGGAGCTGTCTATGTCGCCGGCTGCGTGAAAATTGGAATGGGACTTAAGATGGGCACCGTCCATTTAGCTGTCTATTTAGCCTTCCACGGTCAGTATTGGAACACACCCAGGGTATTTCAGCGCACATAAACCTGGGAGCGATCAGCCATCGCTGCTCGTAGCCATGACGGTAAATGTAGAACACTTTTGTACCCACTGGCCTAAAGGCCAACTCCGGCGTTTTTCGAGGTCAATGGATCTCAACGTAATTCGCTGGGTACTTTAGGTTGCACATTTCCGTCATTTACGCCAAATTACAGTCTTCATAGATGCGCTTATTGTTTGGAAATCAATTTTAAAAATTGCCTTGGAAAGCTGACATCGGTTGCCAGAATTGTTGGCAACACTGTCTGTGTGACGTCACGTTTGGCATGGCAACCGAAGCGACGCAGCCCGTGGCATCGCTACTTGGACCGCTACAGCGTTTGTTCTGGCCACAATGTGACGGCGGCGGTGTTTGGCACGGGTATAGCCAGGGAAAGAGAGAGAGATAAAGATGCAAGGAAAGGCAAGGAGGTTACAAAGACGCACATCCGGTTTGCTACCCTGCACTGGGGAAGGGATAAAGGGGAGAAAAGGTTGCAGCCAGGGAAAGCTTTTCTTCTTTCCTCCGTGGTGTTTGGCCAGCGCTTCCCTGCTCTGGCTTTCTCAGTTTTCATACTACGCGCCGGCGGGACCAGTATACGGCCCCCGTTTCTTACCAAATAGTACGTCATACGCAGACGGGGTGGCCGGTCGGGTTTCGGTATCGGTTTTGCACATTTTTGCTTATTAAAAATTACTTTAGAATTTCCCGAGCATTTCAGCTACTGGGCTCGTGACAAGAGTGTCTCAGGAACACACAAACACCATTACCTTGACATGGTCGAAAAATCGTTGGATCACGTGATCAGGCACGTGATGGTTTTTTTTTTTCGCGAGCTGAAAGAATACCGATAAACCCTCGATGTATGGATGGATTGATATTGCTGTACCCTTTAGATAGGGTGGCGGCTAACGCCACCTAGCCGTAATACTTAGTGAACCAGCAACTAGATTTATGTTTTTTTTTCCTTTAAAAAGTGAAGTTGAGGACTGGTACTTTGCAGTGAAGGATCTAATTTTCACTCGTGCCTTGATTTTAGCCACCAATCAGGTAACCTCCTTCTAGTTATTTCTACCCGCATAAAGTCTATTTTGCCCTCGCTGTCCCTAAACCCCAGTGCTTTGAAAAACTCTCCGCCATCATAGGCGTTCGGTACTTCCCTCTTCCTCTTCACACGCACTCCATACCGTGTCCACCCCTTCATATTTGGCACGATGTCTTGGTTCGCAATACTCCCGTCCTGGCCTCAAACATTAGAGAACTACCCCGAGTATTATCATAGATCCTTCCTTTGACATTTTCCCGCCTAAAAGTTCGATACATCTCTAGTGCGGACTTCTTAATCATGCCAATTCTCCACATATCGGTCTCCGTTTCCTTCACCTTCTTCTTAACCGATAGTTCTTTTTGGTTTGGCCCCCTGCTCTTTTCTAAGTACTTACCCGTCAATTTTCTGGTTCGCTTCCTGGATTTTGTATCGACATTCCTCATGTACAAGTAGCTGAAAACCTTCTTAGCCTAACGCTCCTACCCCGATTCTCTCAATCGCTTCTCAAATATTATCTTGCTGCTAGCTTCCCTGCCCTTCTCGCGTACTACCGGAGGACGCCAAGTCTGCTAGAACTGAAATGCGTACAAAAGAAACGCACACGGTCACTGCACACAACTGTGACGACCCTTTCTTTAGTCTGGGTTTGCTTACTTCCAGATTTCTCGACAATGTGCCTCTTACCTGTTCGAGCTGGCAGTCTTCAAGCCCTTTCTTGACATTGCACCATGAGGCTTAGCTGGTTAAAAAGAAACGTAGCGTTGAAGGTGCTGCTTCCTTGATTCACGACACCATTTCTCGTTTGATGTACGCTGTCAGGAGCTTGGGACCCCTCGACCAGCGGCACACACACGACGAGGAAGAGCCTTTCGGACGCCACCTTGCAGTGCAGTGATCACGAATCAATATTGTATGTTCACGTGCGCCGTGCATGCTCGTACCCCTCGCCTGTTGTGTGTGTGTGATTGGTGTTCCACTCAAGAAGGAGGAGCCCGACAGGGCTTATAATGACGCCGCAGAGTGCTGGACGTCGCTCTGAACCATGTAATGGTTCAACCACCACGCTCGTGGTTTGTGAACTCCTAACCTTATGCTGTAAATAATTGCAAATAGTGGCATAAACCTGTTTGTTTTTCGTATCCCCATCTTGTCAGCGTTCGTTTCCTCAACCCGAAGCTACACCACGCCACCACACAATAGACCGGGCAGACCCCGGTCTGCAACAACTGGAGAACAGCGCCCGAACCGCAACAACTGGTGATCAGCGCTGGGATTCGGAGCGACTACTGGTGAACAGCTCCGAGAGCCGCAACAACTGAAGTACAGCGGAGGGATACGACTCAGCACCGGTATCCACAACAACTGGTGGCAGCGGTGGGATCCACAACAGCGCCTAGGAAGCCTTCTTTGAAAACGGACCAAAAACGGCATTGACACATCAGCGTCTCAATGTGTTCAGCGAGAGTTTCATTGGTTGGTATCCCTGGTGGTCGGTACCAACAATGCTGAGGTGGCCCAAAGAGGTTCGTCGCGCCCTCTGGTCCACTGTAGAGTGCCTATATTGCCACTCGAGGAGGGCAAACAAAAAGCACTCCTCGTTCCACGGAAGGTGTGCACATTGTTCTCAATGGCCACGTGAAACACTTATTACGTTGACTTGTTGGGCAAACTTGTACGTAGTCCCTGGCTAGAGAACACCAGCGGCACCCAAAAGAAAGCACCGTAGCGAGAAAAGAGCGGCATGAACAGGAAGGATGCCGTACTATCGACTGGCTTTAATTCGATGAAAGCGCGAACGAAAAACCGATACGAGCTTTGTGCGCACGGAAAGGCAACCTATCACTACGTGCTCGAACCACCGTCGAGCTTCCGGAGCTCAGTGTCATTGAGAAACACAGACGGCGTGCTCACTCACTTATCAGGACCGAGTTAGGGGATGCGAAACGTTTCAATAATTTAAAGCTCCTTCTGTATTTCAGCTTTTCCAGTCACCCAGAACGCTGCTACGTAGAATGTCGCGACAGCACGCCTTGCAACGAATCAGTATATTTCAACGCATACCCGTTGGAAGTACATTGGCCTGCTCGCGCATCTCATCATCAACACGCCTGCCCAATTGCCCAACGTATTCTCTTCCACGGGTCAAGGGAATGCCGTAAACGATGCACTTCTTGCACCTGCTGATTGTATTGAGATGCGCAGTATTACAGCTGGACCAACAATGCCTGGACCTACTTGCCCCATGCTTCGCAACACGCTTGCACACGCTGGTCAAAACGCATAGCGCAGAAAGAACAAGCTTTACGCTGTCTCTCGCCGTCACGTTCTTAAGTGATACGCCATATAAGTAAGGCAGTTCGTCACGCGGATTACGCTCTGTGGAAATCTGTTTCTTTCTTTTTTTTTTTGAACAGTGGTTCCGCCACCGCCCAATCGTCACCTGAGAGCAACCTGCATTGAACGGCTTCTCAACCTGATGATGAAAAGTACTTAGCGTTTGATGCGTACAACGTTTTTCCAGTGCATTATAAATGCAAAGGTTCGAAATAGCTCGCTTTGCAAGCTTCGAGTCTGAAGATTCGTGCAGGAAGAGTGTCTTTTTAGTCCTAGCTCGGTACGTCCAGCAGATATGGTGATGGGACAAAAATAAGTAAGTGACAAATCTAAAAACCTGGTGGAATTGCTAAGTGGTTCTTCGTGAGAGAAAGATTAGTCGAGTAGACTGAAACACCTGCGATGTGTCCCGAATGGCACTGGTGAGGTAGCCATTTCGTCCAGTATTAGAAAGAATAAGAAAGTCGCCTATATCTAGTGACATAGCATGTAGTTATAGGGGGCAAGCCGTGTATCCCAGCTGTGTCTTTCGTGTACACCCGGCTACACGAAAGACACAGATACTTGTCGTCTGCTCTCCAAGAAAAGCCACAAACACTACGAGGTCAGCAGAAGCAGGCAACACGACTGCTTCCCCAGAAAGCCCACAAGAGTCGACAACCAGCGTGAACTCACGGTGGTTCAGACGAACCAAGAAAAGTTGAAGAGGCAGTCGCAAAAGAAGGGAACTTCAGTCGAAAGTTGCCCGGCGCGAATTCGTCGTCTGCTTCCGCAAAAGCAGACGGGAACCGGTCGTCTGCTCTCCGAGAAGAGCCACAAACGACCGCAGCGCTAGCCTAGCGTCGTCTGCTTCGGCAGAAGTTGTCGACGAGGATTCACCGTCTTCCTTTTTGCTTTTCTACGACCACCACGAAATTCTCGCGACAAGTTCACGGGTGAAGAGGGAAACCACTACGGCAGGTTTTTCGAGAAGATGACAAAAGGAAGAAGGGGTGTAGGGGGGGCTGTCGGAGGCGGGCGGGTGTGGTACGTGAGAAAACCACCTGCTGAGCACAGGCGAAGAAAAGACACCGTGAAACATCGCTGGCATGCAACCACCCACCCACTAGCCGTCAAAGGGCTTTCCCTTTGGCTCTTCTCCTCTCGTTTCACTAAGCGTTGTAGTTTGTGCTTTCCTTTTTCCTCGAAAACAAGCCTGCCTATGCACACGGCGACCGACATCTTCCGTGGAAAGTCCATAAAAACTACTACTTCCCGCGTCGCCATTGTTGTGCAAGCGGCGGATTTGAGTCGCGTCGCTTGTTCGCGCTCTCAGAAGCCAAGACTGCCTGCCTCCTTCGGTTTTCTTTTCTTTTTTTTTTAATATCTTTCTTGCCCCCCCCCCCCCCTCTCCGTCTCATCTTCTGAGAGCGCTGTTTTTCGCGTCGGCTCTAACGAGTTAACATGTATGCTGCTTTCATGTCGAATCAAGGAAGCAGCACCTTCAACGCTACGTTTCTTTTTAACTAGCTAAGCCTCATGGTGCAATGTCAATAAAGGGCTTAAAGACTGCCAGCTCTAACAGGTAAGAGGCACATTGTCAAGAAATCTGGAAGTAAGCAAATCCAGACTAAAGAAAGGGTCGTCACAGTTGTGTGCAGTGACCGTGTGCGTTTCTTCTGTACGCATTTCAGTTCTAGCAGACTTGGCGTCCTCAGGTAGTACGCGAGAAGGGCAGGGAAGCTAGAAGCAAGATAAAATATGAGAAGCGAATGAGGGAAATGGGGTAGGAGCGTTAGGCCAGGAAGGTTTTCAGCTACTTGTACATGAGGAATGTCGATACAAATTAGCAGGGCAATTTGTGGCGGCGGCCGCGGTTTCTTCCAAGGAAGATGGTGTCTTTGTTGTCCTCTCTGGAACGGCTTACGGCGTCGTGGCGACACGACGTCTCATGCTCCGGCTAGCAGGGACAATACCTGGCGGGCATAGGCAGCCGGCCAAGCGGGCTACTTGTTTGAGGATTAAAAGAGCGCCGCTCCCCCGTCAGCTCTGGACGCTGGTGCCGAGAGAACGGGGGTTCCAGGCGTGGGAACGCTGCCCGGCTACGCTTCTCAGCGACAGCATGGCGCCTACTGAAGACGGTCATAACAACGCTTACATAATCAGCCGTGACCCCCCCCCCCCTCCTCTGCTCACAACTAAAAAAGAAAATAATATGCATGTGCAAGTCCGGTTTTGCTTCGTCTGCTCGCTAGGCTGCGCATTGGAAGACTAGGTTCTGCTGCGGCTACTCGTCGCTATAGGCTGTGTGTTCTGGCGCTACCATCAGATCTCGTAAACTGCATTGCCAAGTGCCTATATCCAAGATAAGGGCGCTGTGCTCCGGTGCGCAAACCGGGTTATCCATAAAAAAGCTGCCCACCCCCCCTTTTTTTTCTAACGAAATAATTGCTTTTTAATTGACAATCACACAGGTATGAACACCGAAACTTGAGCAATATTAGAGGGTTTCAGTGCTGGGTACGCAAGCTCTTGGGACGCCGAGGACCTGGGGTGGGGGGGGGGGGGGGGGCGTTGCGTATGCTTTATAGCAGTGCGCACCCAAACGCGAGCCGGAAGAAGGTCACATGCGCTCGCAGCGTCATACCGTCTTGTCGCGTAAGTATTGTTTAATTATCTTTACGATTTAAAGATGTTAAACTAAACATACATAGTGACATGAAGTGAACTACTTTCAATGAATCATCTTTAATTATTATGACAGTTATCAATCCGAAACAAAAAAAAACTTTTTTTTTCGTATGTGCCGCAGTTGCGACTGTAACCGGCACCGTCGATGCCAAGCAATCCAGACAGCCGGTCATAGTCCGACAAGCGCGACAACAGAACAACGGTGTAATGTGTAACTCTGTGTAACTTTGAGCTTGTACGCATACTTCTTCATTTAACGTGTTACCAGTTTGCGTTTACCGTCTTAGCAAAACGCACGTCTTCCAACGTTTTCAGCTCCTCATACGTAAACGTTTATGTGCGTACGTAAACGTGTATACCTTTACGTTTTCGCGAACCATAAATGGTGATGCTATACTGCATTTAACTTACATATTTTTGAATGACCGTTGCGGCGAAATCACGCGACATTTTTTTTTATCGTGTGCAGTATCCTGGTATAGGCAAAAAGGTGAAAAATACAAGGTCACTGTAACGATTGCGTCTACATCTTGTGACACTTTGTCCAACCACAGTCCTGAACACGTTGGCTTACGCGTAATGTTTTCGAGGTGAAAAAGATTAAGAAGGTAACTCGTTTGTAATAACGCCGCTGCGCGGTTTTTGCACGAGACGTACAGTACACAATTTTTCTGCAATAACAGTTTTGTGATTGCCTGGTTCACTATGGCCCCGCTAGATGGCGCCACCTATTCAGCTGGTCGGGGGTTCGCACGTTTTTTGGCTTCTATGTTCCAGGCCATTCTAGCTTTGGTAATCTGGCTGAAACAATGAAATCGATATTGGTGCTCACACTATGGCTTATTTTAACTCGACGGCTAGAGTATCCGCAGTGCGGATACCATGAGTTCCTGCGAAGGTTGACCTTACAAGGCGTCCGATCCATGCTGTCCGAGATTTGGCGCCTTTGTGCCATGATATTTGTATAGTGGCTAGCCACTATAATATTTGTGCTTAAAACTTAAAAAGTCAAAGTGGTAGCTCTGGCCAGCGTCGTCTTTGCTCGCCGTGAAGGTGGGTGACGTCACGGGTAACGTGATGCGCCACTAGGAGGCCCGCTAGGAGGCCAGTGGTGGCAGCGTTGTTTATGGCCGCGCGGACGCATGGCCCAGCGTTCTTGCGACGCATCTGTTTGGGGTTTCGCGCATGCGCAATATCGCCGCCCCAACGTCCTGGGTAGGCAAGCCGCTTGGGTTAAGAAATACTCGATATCGGTAGCGTCGACCCGGCTGATGCAATGAATAAATGTCCCAGCTGTAATCGAACTTAAGCATTCTGCGTGGCAATGAAGCAATTTACCACAGAGCTACGGCAGGTGTCGGAAGTACTTTTCAAGTAGACGCAAATCTTCGTGATACGTCAATAGTGGTTGCAGTGCTGCCTGCCCAATTTTTATAAACATTACATATGTACTATTTCGATACAGCCGTCACGCCGGGTAAACGCCAATTGTGGTTAGTTGCCATGGATGCGCTGAGGTTGACTTATGTAGCAGTGTCCAGGGCCAGCATCTTCGCGAGCATCAGCGCTTCATATCAGCTTCTGATGTTGCTAATACGCATGTTCTAGTTGGCATCACTGCGCAAGTGCAGACAGCTGGTTACACAAACATATGCAACTCTTCAACATGTCTCTGTGCGTGCAACGTTTGTACATATATTTAGCGTCATTTTTTTGACGTGTCGCCCAATAAAAAATGCAACACGGTCACCTTCCCTCCGCATGTTCGCATAACGTCGATTCCCATGTACGCGGGATCTGCCGAATTTTTTCGTCGGTAATGTCACGTGTAATTCAAGGATTACATCCCTTTTTCTTCATTGTACGAAAAGGCACATATGTGCGAATGCAGTGGAGCACGATTGATTTAAATTGTTGCCAGGTAGTATCTATGTTCACATAGGGAACGTCGGTGAGTTCTCCGATAGAACTCACAGTTCGTAAAGAAGATAGTCGAGTATGATGTTATCATCTGCCATGCTGAAATCAGAGTAAGTGGTTGTTTGTTCTTGCGCTAAACTGACATCGTGCACAAGCAGAGAGCATATATAAGCTGATTTCATGGTTTGACATGACTTAAATTAGTTGTAGTTTTGCATTGCCTTCTTGAAAGTGGTCACTCAAAAATACTAAGTCAAGGATAATGTTGGAACTTCTTGCCTGCGTGTGTGTTCTGTTACAATTTTACAGAGATTAAATGCGATCATCACGTCTATAAACATATCGGAGTGCTTTGCATGGTGTGCTAATTTATATCTGGCAGATTAAAATCCGCAAGTACGATTAACCTATAGATCCAAACACGTGTTTCTGCATCATGTACGCATACAATGAACGCATCACCTCGATATCGGCAGAATGGCTTCGATATGTGCAACCGACGATTGGGTGAGGACTGAGAAGTCGTCTACAGAAAATCGCTTCCTACACCTCCTGGAATCGGTTGAACAGTGAAAATAATTTTCTTCTTTGTGAATACGGCTGCGGCCCTGCCCCGAGTTTGTCTTTGCGTATACTGTACACTGCATAATTTATTCTTTATTTATTCTTTATTCAATGATTACCCTGCTTAGCCCGAAGGCGCTGCAGCAGGGGGGTTACAATGTCGAGAAAAACATCTTCATTAATACAGCACACTTGTTCATTTTATAAGTGATTCCATTCTCTAACGGAACGAACAAAAAACAAATTAGGATACAAATGAGATCTGGTACGGTACTCTAAAATCTTGAAACAATGATCATTTCGCGAAGAGATATAATGAGAACTGTGAAGGTACCTTATTTTTGGGTTGGATTCGGGCGGTGCGACAGCAACGTACGTCTCTCTGCCAGTTGCTAGTTTTTTTTCTTAAAACCAACCGTTTTTTCAACGAGGGTTATACGTCATTACTTTTAACATCCCATCGGTAAGTGGAACTTTTGATACGAAGTATATATTCGAATGCAAGAGAGGCTTTATAGCTCCAGATTGTTTCCTTGTTCTTGCGTATAGTCCCACACCTTTTTCAGAATGTCACGCACACGTGGTGAAAATTTTTCCCCCGATGGAAAATCTAAATCCTTTGAGCTTGTTAGAGTTTTTTTTAGAACCTTCGTTTTATCACGGAAATCAAGTAATATCTTCAGAATTATCAGCCCACTTTTCCCAGGTGCAGGTTTTCCCAGACGGTGGCATTCGTCCTATACCGAAACTGGTTGGAGTTTCAGAGTGTCTTTGATGATTTTATGGTTAATTATTTCTTCAAGAGAGTGGTCGTTTTCGCCCTTTTCTTCTGGTACGCCGCTAATGATAATTAAGTTGGACCACCTCTATCTGTTTTCTAGGTCGTCTATCTTTAGTTCTAGAGAGCACACTAACTTCTTGCAAGTGTGTGCTGACCTGGTCAGCACACTTCGAGCTTGCACTGTCATGGGATGCCAATTTTTTCAGCTTTTCAGCAATGGAGTTTAGTTGGTTTTCTTCAATGTCTTTAAGGTCATCAACGATTTGCTGTATCTGTTCTGCTAGCTGGAGCATATCGGGACCGGACTTAGTCTCAAGGTCTACCGACAAGAGCAGTGATTTCTTCAAACACAACGACAAGTCACATTGAGGCGGGCACGGCAGCGCAACAAAACAGAGATTATCCGAGTGGAAGGCAATGTGAACAAAACGTTTCCTCACCTGTACATAGAAAAGGAACGGACTATTCCGCCTGCCTGCAGTGCCACTGCGCCATGATGAGTTCGAGAGGATTCTCTGGTTTTGTAGGTGCCGGGAGCGCCACTGTTGCGTCGACAAATCTGGCGTCTTCACTCGAGGAAGCATCGTGCTCCGGTCACCAGTTGAGGATCGGCTGCGCAGTTAGTCCATTGGGCGAAAGCGTGATATCAATGCCGAAGATGGGCCTCTTCCTTCACAAGCTGTCGGTATCGGCACCAGTGTGCCGATCGATATAAGCTGCACAAGGAAAAGGAATGAATTATTCCGCATGCCTGCATTGGCACCGCGCCCTAGTTTTTTCTAGGATGCAGAATGACTACGGATTAGTGCGATCAATGAGACCGTCAGTCAAACGAGGCATGTCTGCTAAAGATAGCAGACGACAGACGTTAATAGCAGACGGCACTCATCAAGCCTTGTTCCCCGATACAGTGTTTCGCGACGACCCCTATTTTGGTGTTCATTTAGCACATTTATTTCTTCACGGATACGCGACGGCTCCAATTGGTGCCATCAATAAGATTGTCTGCAAGTCAGCACCGTATACCAATGGAAAGGATGCCTTACATTGTAGACATGGCAGACGACCACTGCTGCTCAGCAGGAGACACTCATCGAAGACTAGTTGCACAACTTGCTTCTGTTGTGCCGAATGCTTCTTTGGTCGCCATTTTGTGTAGCCTTTCTTCTCAAATATGTCGTGGCAACAAGTCAGCTCGCCTAAAGAAAAATCGTCTGCTTTTTTGAGGCGCGTCTCATTTCGAAAAGAAAGCAGACAGCCGCTACTTGCAGACGTCACTCAGCAAAGCCACACTTCAGTGTGATGGACTCGGCTAAGTACACTTTTGAAAGGGTTATCAAATCCCTTAGGTATGACGACGTGAAAACGACAAACGTGCCCCAATACAGCCATGTAGTGATGTCGAACTTTCGGCCTCGATTTTTGTTTAGTAATTCTTGCATACGACGGTTGGATTCAGTATGAGTCACTCTCTAGAGATCAAGAAGATCGTCTGCTAAACGAGCTGCATCTGCTGCAGAAGCACGACGCGTAGCCTCACTTGTTAAGTAACAGACGACCGCCGCCGCTTGCAGGCGGCACTCATCAAAGCAACGCTGCATGATCTACTTATTTCGTACTGAACTTTGGTGCCAATTTATGTTTGTCTTGGTTTCGAGATGGCTACAAGCTGATGTGGGATCAAGACGATCGTCTGCTAAACGAGCCGCGTCGAAGCACCCCGCGTGCTCTCACATCCAAAATGTAACAGACGGCGCTTATCAAAGCCATGCTGCATGATCTATACTTATCTTGTAGCACACTTCGGTCTCCGTTTTGTTTATTTCTTGGATCCACCATGGCTACAACCCGGTGTGGGACCACGAAGATAGTCTGCTAAACGAGCCGCGTCTGGTTCTAAAAAGTAGCAGACGACATCGCGATACCGCCGCCTAGCAGACGGCGTTCATCAAAAGAACGCCCCGTAGCAGGCGACGCTCTAACTTTAGCAGACGGCAGGCAGACGATATTGTTCCGCGAAACGCCTTTTATGCGGTCCCTCCCACGCAAACTTCTTCACATTTTGTTACTTATTTTGTGGGGCACATCTTCCCGTGTCCGACATCCGAGCCTCGGACGGGCCACGGAGAGTGATTGATTTAAAGATCAATAAAAATCTCCGCCCGCTACGACCGGGGGTCTGGTTCCTCGGTGCATTGACCTCCGTGATACAGGAGAGGAGAGCGCAGTCACGGCTTCTGCGGGGAAGGACACGCCAGCTCCCGCGCGTTTAGAAAAGAAGCCTTTCAAACTATGCGCGCACGAAAGGGATGGAGAGAAGGGGGGGGACAATCTACTTCATTTTCTTTCTTTATTCGGAGCGTTTCCTGTCAGGTTAACAGTGCCGGTTAGAGCAGCCGCATTCCCCGCCGCCGCACACACCTCTCGCCTCCTGGCTCGCACGTGCCCGTTTCCTTTTGAACGAAGTACAAAAGAAGTCCACCAGACGGCGGCTAGGTCGTGGCTTTTGTGAGAAGTTTATTTCCGTACCTGCGCGCACAAAAGGAACGTGCTGAATGGAGTACGAGTGAAATAAAGGAAAAAAAAAAGATGTATTAAGGAAGTACCCCCCCCCCCCCTTTACAACCGCTCATTTGCAGCATTCTGAACGTTTCAGGCGTTGAGCAAATTCTTGTACCTCGCTGTCAGACCCCCTGCATTTTCGCTACGCACAAACAACGCAGTGTTCTGATTTTCTTTCCTGGTTTTGTTAACAATTTCGGGAAAATCATACGTTAAAAGCCAACCCCTACGTACCACAAAACGAACGCAAACACACACAATAAAGCTCAAAGCCGGTCAACAAGGTGTAAGCTCGGACAGGAAGGGGAGAGAAACCCGTCTTTTTCGGCCAACGTGAAAAATGTTCCCTCTCGACGGGTAACAAGCGACCTGTAGGGGGAGAGGGGTGGGCTGCGAAAATGAACAACGGAACAAGCTTCGAACGGTAGTCAAAACAGCGGGTGACCACTCTGAAACCGCCGCGGGCGGCAATCCTGAATGGTCTGTGCGACCCGCCGTGAAGCTCTCCAACAACAAAAAACAACCATCAGATGTTCGTTGTTTTGTTTTGCTATCGTTTGTGCTTCTTCGCCAGACAGGGTGAGGGTTGAGACAACAAAATCGTCTGGTATTCTTGTGCTGCAGACAGATCGTGAATGGTTCATGTTCACGCCGTGAAGCAACAACAACGAGCATTCGTGTTTGTTGTCTTTGTTCTGGTTCGTACACGCTTCTTCGCCAGGCTGGATTAAGGTTAACACGAAAAAAATTGTGCGGTATTCTTGCACCGCATACTAATCTGGAATGCTTCCGCGTACCCGCTGCGAAGCCCTCCAGCAACAACAACAACAATCATGAGTGTCTGTTGTTTTCGTTTCGTTCGTTTTCTTCACCAGAGACGGGTAAGGTAAAGACCGAAAATCGTTTGTTATTCTTCCACTGCAGACGAAACCAAGAACAGACGAACAAAAGTCGACGGCAGAAAAAGAAAATAACATAGAAAGGAAAGCTCCCGGGCACCTTTGAACGAAGCAGACGACGCGAAAATCGTGAGCTTTAATAAAATCGACCAACCGGAGCCTGCGACTACCCGTGACGTCGCCACCGCGTCGCATTGCCCGCGTGACGAATATGCGACGTCACGCTAGAGTAAGCGAAAAATAAGGACACAGCGGGCTATAATTTTGTTTCGCCTCATATTCTCGTCTCTCCCGTCATGAGAAAAGGTCTGCTTCGCTGCAATGTAGAGACGAAAAGTTTTTTTTTTTTTCCAGCTTCTTCAGATGGGGATGAAGTGCGCAGAGTTTATTATCTTTCTCTTATCAGCCCTTTTCACAAGAACGCGGTTGCGAACGCACTTTTTTTTTTTATTCGCCGCCCTCGCCCGCCGGCCGGCTGCGGTCGAACGTTTTTCTGGGAAGTAAACACAGCGAGAAGTAAAGAAGGAAAGACAGCAACGGGCTTGGAATGAAAATAGTAGTGGCGCGGCTGCGACCTCCTTTGCCGTCTTCTCCCCTCCCCGTCATAGTGGCGAGAACACACTTCTTACCGGTTCTTTCTGCGTAACGTACGTAACGAAAAGAAAGAAAATCCCCCTAGAAGCGTGCAGCCATGAGATGACGACACGGGCGCACGCATCATAAAATAGTCCCCCCGCGTTCGGTTGCGTTTTTCTTGCGTTACACCCTTAGTAGCTTCGCATTTCCCCCCGTGAATAACCCGCCAATCCTCGCTTTCTTTTAGTTTCCTGAGCTTACAAACTGGTCACGATTAGGCCTAAGACACCCCACACACTTTTAATTGTCGTCTGCTTCGGCGGAACGCCGTCTGTCGTCTGCGAGAGCTACAAGAGGCGCGCATCTGTCAACTGCGCGCGAACAAATAGTGCCCCCCCCCCCCCGCTTCGTTCAGACGCGCTTATTGAATGTAGTTTCTGCCTAGGGTTCGATTGCAGTTTCGCTACAGCCTGCGACCAATAGCCAATCGTCTTGCTTTTCGTGTTTTGACATGCTGTCGAGCTGGGCCTCACTAAACGCATCTCTGCTACCCGAGCGTCGTCTGCTCTCAAACATCCTCAGTAGCAGACGACGCGACGAACAGACGTCGATTTCACGGTAATCGGATATAAACGACACTGTCTTTCGTGTCGCCGACTGGCGGGGTTACACTTTCTCCAACTGTTGCGATCCTAGCACGCTGCTCGGAATTAACGGCAGCGGCGTAACTATAAATAAAGAGAACAAAAGAGAGAACCGCGAACGAACAGAAGGAGAGAGAAAGAGCTAGTTGGAGAGGAGAGTTGAAGGAGGAGGAGAGCCGCGCCTCCCTCGGAGCTTTGGTTCCTGGAAAGCTCCTCGCTGGATGGATTCTCAGTAGAAGAGAAAACCGGCGCAGGGCACGGCGGGCGGGCGGTTGCCGAGGTCGACGCTGGCAGCAGCCGTACGGCGAGGGAGGTTTTTATGCGACGGAGAGGAGGTTCTCACCAGACCGAGCGTCGTTCGCGGGGGTCGGGACCCGAAGTCGTCGTAGCCTGAAAGCTCCTTCCGTGCGGACCCGCGCGCCGCTACGATCAACTGCGGTCTCGGGGAACACAGTGCATCCTTTCATCACCGGAGCTCCGAACTTCACCCCTGGTTCTCCATCCAAGCGGCATCGAACCTAGGAGCACGGCTTCGTGTCTGAAGTCGGTTGGAACCTACTCTGCGCTGCCGTGTTTCTCGCACCAACTGCGGATCCGTGTTGTTTTACGTCTGTGTTGTGCGCGCAAACACCGTCAAGAATCAAGAACCGAAGCGGCTTTTCGGTTTTCGTTTCGACCCCACCCCCCCCCCCCTCCGTAGTGGCGACGGAGTCAGGCCGGCATCGAAGACAAGTTCCGCGCGAATTGGCGAAGAATTTCCTCGACGAAATTTGAAGGAAGAGCACGTGGATTAAACGATTCCACAGGACGAGACGGCGGGGCTTGCTTGTCTGGATACCGGCTATGTGTGATGTGAACAGAGAGCTTGGACCGGGGTCTTGAAGAAAAAAAAAAGAAAAAACTCTGGATTCCAGCGTTAACTGCTGCTCGCTGAATCTACCTCAGTCACAACCGTCATGGGTGAGTACTTTAAAGGTGTTGTCTCCTTACAAAAAGAAAAAAAGAACGTTTCTGGGATCATTAGTTACAAAGCAAGCATTACATCTCGAGTCGGCCCCCGCAAGCTATGACCTCGGGTTGGATGACCGCTTTGAATAAACAGGAAAAAGAAACCAAAGTCGCACTTTTCACGAACTGCGCGCAAATTCGAAACACAGCTGTTATCGGTGTCGATTAAGAGTCCGAGATATGTAAAAAAAAAAAAAAAAAAACAGCAGAAGTACGAGCGGGCGCCGCATCGACTCCTCCTTGCCTTGGTCCGCGCGACCGCCCGGTTTCGGTGCCGAATTCGATGCTAAGCCTAACCGCTCCGCCTCCGAGCCTTTGGGAACGATCGTATGTTTTTTTTCCCATATAGGCGTTACCATTTCTTGGCGGTCAGTCACGATCTGGTGGTTCATTCCGAGAAAAAAAAAAAGACCTTCGCTCATGTTTTTTTCCGGAAATTCCGACTGAGATGCTTGCATGCGGAGTTTCTTCTTTTTTTTTTGCTTGTGGACGTTTGACAAGAAGAGAGGAAAAAAAAAAATGTCGCTCTCTTTAATTACGTCAACGACGATCAAATAATCGCCTCTCGCGAAAGCTAGTTTTTTTTTTTTTCCGCGAGCCCACTAGCCTAGAAAGAAAAAGAGGCAGTTAAAACGTTATCGGGAGCCTTTTGACGCTTGCTGAACGCTCAAACATGTTCGAGAGGTCTCTGTCAGCGGCGGCGCGTATACCGAAACTGGCCCAAGCCGGGGTCAGGGACCTCTTGTACACGCGTTCAAAGGATTCGCGTTCAAAGGTACACGCGTTTCAAAGGATTTTTCGTTGTGGTTGGTTGAATATATGCTCTTGTTATCTGCTCTTGTTACCGAAATGTTGAACATTTTGCACCGATTTTTCTTTTCACGATTTGTAAACTGTCTTTGTGCCGGCGTGAACCATTTCAAGTCGAAAGACAGATTCACCGCGCTCCTCCATCTGTTTTTGAAAAGGACCAAATAAAGCGTATCGATCGATTGATTTACAAACTGACAGGTGCAAGTGAAAACGGTGACGACGCGTCGTCACAATGTTGTGTATTGTTCACTGCTCGCAGACACATTAAAAACGCGATTGCTTAACTAGAATAGGACATCGCACTGTGTTGCGTGCTTTTCTGATTTACTTCTGTCATGAATTAGTGACGCGAGCAGACGACGTTGCGAAAGTACTTCTGTTAGAGAAGCCCTCAAATATTCAAAACAAAAAAAATCTCCGCCCAAGTTGTCGCTATGGCGCGTATTCGCTGCTAACAAAACACGCTTTCACACCGTACGAAAGTACGCACAAAGTATTTCTAAATGAAGATAGGGCGTTGTACTCTAAGCTTGCAGCGTACTTTACGGATATATGTTTGCTTGTCTGTGAGTGACGCGAGCAGATGATGTGCAGGAAATGTATACTTCTGCTCGAGCAGATGACAAACTGGGAGATTAGCTGTTTGGTAGCGTAGTGCGCGTACGTCCGGCGTCAATGCGAGCAGACGATGGTAAAAAAAAAAAAAAAGGTCTATTCGAGCAGACGATTCCGGCGTTAGCAGACGACGGTTCGAATATTTGAGCAGACGAAAAACTGCGCCATTGAAAGAAGGGTGTCGTCTGGTGTATGGTGGCTAGATGGGGAGGTGTCAGCATCGGGCAGCCTGCGCTGCGAGAGGAGGCGCGCCAGTGTAAGTAAGTAAGTAAGTAAGTAAGTAGGTGCTCCTAATCCCTTTTGGCACAGGGCAGGCGCCAGCAGCGCCACAGGACAAAGTTGTGCGCTTCAACGCACATCCATACACACGCACACACACATCACCAGTCAGGCGCTTGCCGCGCCACCGTCAAAAAAAAAAAAACATTTTGTGTTTTACACGCACTTCACGCGAACACGCACTCACACGTTTTCCACTTTACTGTTCGAAGAAAGAAAGGTCTGGTAGTAAATTGCCAGTTTCGCCACCAGGGGAAACGTGCCCTCGGCCAAGTCTATCCAGTGGCGTCGGCGTCGTTTAGATATTTTCTGTCGGCCCTTCGTTGCGCTGGACACTGTCGGGGTGTTTGTCCACCTGCCAGCACAGTCTGTCCCAGAGTTTTAGACGTCGCTTGGCACTCTCGGTGTGTTCGACTCGGGTGTCGACGGGATCATCTGGGAGACCCAGATATTCCGCCAGGTTTATCTTGGGTAGGTCCCTCGCTCCGAGTCGCGGGCAATCCATCAGGATATGTTGGATGGTTTCTTCCGTGGCCCCGCATAGGCGGCACGACGGGTCCGTGTCGAACAGTTCCCAATGCCGCTTCCGCGTGGGCAGTGACCCCGTCCTGGCTTGGAACAGGAGGGCGCTTTCCCGGTCGCCCCTGTAAAATGGCTCACGGTCTGGAGCCTGCTTGTATTCGAGGTATAACTGTAGGCTCCTTTTCTTTGCCGCCGACGTGCGCCACATCTCTGTGCTGGCTTCGGTTATAGTGTTTTTTGTTATTATACGCCATTCTCGTTCCGATTTTGCTTCTTCCAGTTTTGTGTTATGGCCGAATTTATTTTCCAGAGAAGCCAGTCGTTTCATCCACTGTGTTTTTATGCCCCTGTATCGAAGGTGTAGGTATATGCGCTGGCTGTAATTTGTTTCTGGTAGAAACTTTAGCCGGCCCGCATATTGTATTTTTGACCTTGCTTCGCGTGCTTCGAAAGTTGACCAGGCCAACTCCCCTGTTACTGCTGCGTTTGCTGTTGCAAAGCTGCCTCCCAGTAGCCAGCGCCCCAGTTCATTTTGGTGGCGGTCCAAACATCGCACTGTTTGGGTAGAGTACGCCAATGTGTCACCTGCGTAGGTTATTGCAGGCACGGCAAGAGTCTTCCAAAGTGTGCGGCCTACCCTGTAGGGGTTGTAGGAATGCCGTGACAGGTGCCACACCCTACCTTTTAGGCGGTTGGATTGTTTTAGGAGTAATTCTTGGTGTTTGTCAAGGTAATTCTTTTGGTCTGATATTGTTATGCCTAAATATCTGTATGTTGCTGTTTTCTTGATGGTGTTGCCTTGGATGGTGAATGTTATGTCTTTGTCATCAATGTTTATGCCCATCCATTGTGTTTTGTCAGTGTTGAATGTGAGGCAATCTTCGTGGGCTACGCGAGAGCATATGTCGAGGAGATGTTGCAGGTCCGCTGGGGATTCAGCCAATAATACGATGTCATCGGCAAATGCCAAGCATGAAATTTTAGTGTAGATTTCTTGGCGCTCAGTTGTTACGCTGCTAGGTGGCGCGCTTGTCGCCACGGAGATGCCTTCTTGCTCGTGGTGCATCGGGGAACACGTGTGTTTTAGCGAAGTGCTGTCGTGCTGCCGCTGCTTTCAGTGATTTCTTTATGCAATGCCGCCGTGCTCGCGACAGCTATGGTGAATGAAAAGAGACAGAGACACTGCTTTGCTCCAGGATGCACTGCTGGGTATGTTTCCGCCAGAAAGCAAGGTAAAAAGGCGTCCCTTTTCACCGCTCCTGAGGACGACGAACGACGCAAGGCTTGGGAGCGCTTGATCCCGCGTGCAGACAAGCCACTGGAGAAAAACTGTGTCATTTGCGAAGCGCATTTTGATGAACGATTTATCGTTCGGACGTACAAGCATGTAATCAATGGTGAAACCGTCGAAATTCCCCGAGACCGTCCCTGCCTGACTCCCGACGCCATACCGACTGTTTTCCCGAATGTTCCGTCGTACCTTACGAAGAAGCTCCCACCGAAAAGGAAAACAGCAGCGTCGAATGGTGGCGTGCCGCGAAAGCGTAGGAAAGATGACTCCGTATGTGATGTCACTGAAGTCGGTGAAATTTGTGTTACCGATGGAGGAGTGGACTCGGAGTGCTCCACCGCTGAGGCAACGCCGCATTCTGCCGTTGAAAAGTGGCTCGAGAGCATCAGAGACGAGGACCTTCCTAGCAAGTATTGGTGTAAGCATTTGGTACCCAATGCTCCCGATGTCATGGCATTTTCAGTTTGCGAGGTGAACGGTAGTTCACTCTGCTTTCAGAAGCTACTCTTATGTACATTGTCCGAAACTGGCGTTCACTGCACTGTTTACGTACAGGGATCAGTGATCAAAGCTGTGAATGTTAATAGCTCAGATGCTGTAAAGGGTATTTTGTTTGATATGAATTCGATGACACCGTGCGAGGGGCTTGGGATGGGTATCAGCTACGACAAACTGCTAACCACGAGGAACCACAAGGTTCACGGAAGCAAGCTATACAGTAAGAACTGCTTCGGTACCTGTCAGAACAATAGTCGATGTGTGCAATGCAAGTACGCCCGCAAGCTGCTCTTAAACCAAGCTTCTTACAAGCGTACAAGAGCTAGAAATGTTGTCGTGGTCAAGTCACGTAAATTGGCTGCGAAGAATGCTCAAGTTCGACGGCACAAGCGCAGTATCATAAGACTTGAGGAAAAGCTACAACAGATGAAACATGACAATGAAGTCATGAGTGCCGTACAGTTTGAGGAAAAGCTGAAAAGCCTCACGGCTAAGCAGCAAATGCAAGTTCGCGCATGTTTTGAAGCCTCCAAAAGAAAAGCAACAAACGGGATGAAATTTGAAAAGGGCTGGATTCTCGAATGCATTATCATGCACATGAAGAGTCCACGGCTCTACGAGCACATTCGCGCACACAAACTGATGGTAGTGCCGAGTCCTTCGTGCTTGCAGAAGTACGTGAGAAAATACAAAGGCGGCTTTGGGTTTAATGAAAATCTGCTTGCTGCTCTTGCTGAGAAGGCCAAAGACATTGAACCTTGCCACCGACATGGTGGTATCCTTGTAGATGAATTGAAGCTGTCGGAAAGCTTGGCGGTCAGCAAGAATGGTCAAATTGATGGTTTTGTTGACCTCGGATCCTACACTTCTGCGGACCAAGAAGGAGTCGTTTGTGATCATGGCCTTGTGCTTCTTTTTCAGCCATTAACTGGGAAGTGGCAACAGATTCTTGGAGTGTTCGGTTCTCGGGGCAATGTGAAAGCTGACGTGTTGTCAAAAATTATTCTGGACGCAGTGATTTGTGCAGAAAACTGTGGGCTATTTGTTGACTTCATAACATGCGATGGGGCCACATGGAACAGAAGTATGTGGACAATCTTTGGCATCACTGGAAAACTGTCAAACACAGTGTGTAAAGTGCAACATCCAGTAGACTCAAGTCGCTATTTACATTTTATTTCCGACTTTCCCCATCTTGTCAAATGTGTTCGCAATGCTGTCACATCTACAGGACTCCTTACACCCGGTGGGCGGGTTGGTAGTGAGTTTGTGAAAGAGGCATTCCGCTGTGACAGCCGAAGCACTGTCACTTTAAAAGCAATGCCTCATGTGTCAATGGCTGTTTGTTGCCCGAACGGATTTGAGAAACAGCGCGTGAATCTAGCTTTCAGGTTCTTCAGTGATGAAGTCCTGAGAGGGCTATATCTCTATAAGGAAGAAGTAGAGAGGCAGTATGGCTCTGGCAGCACAGCAGCCACTTCTGATTTTGTTGTAATGATAAGAGACCTTATTGCTGCAATGACCTCAAGGCACTGCCGAGAGGGTTTGAGGCCAGATAGTGAGCAAGTGAAGCACATAATGAAGTTTAGAGAATTTCTGGATGGCTGGGAATCCTCTGGAGTCAAACTGGGATTCCTGAGTGCGTCTACAGCCCAAGGCTTGCGTGTAACACTTGAGAGTACCCTGTCACTTCTAGAGTATGTTACAGGGACTTTGGGCTTCAAGTACCTGCTGACAGCGCGCTTGAGCCAAGATCCCATTGAAAACTTGTTCGGTGTCTTGAGACAGATGTCGGGATGTAATGACCATCCAACACCGACACAATTCCTCATCTCCACTAATTGCCTCAGTTTTCAGAGCTTGGCACGGTCTCCCTCTCGTGGCAATGTTTCAGAGGGCCTGTTAAATAGCCTTTTGGATCCGAGCAACAGTTGCGACCTAAAATTTGTGCAAAATAAGCTTGATGATCTTTTAGATGTAGGGCAGCTCAATGAGGTCCATGAGATGTTAAGTGCATGTGATGCCCTTCCAGACCACCGTGATTTGGTTGGGGCAAAAAGTGACTCCCGTGTAACATACTATGTTTGTGGGTATGTAGCTCGAAGAATGCTAAAGAAAACCAAATGTGGTGACTGTGCAGAGTTGTTGCTACGAGGGGACAGCGAGGGCCCGCGTCCAAAAGAGTCGAGTTTAACAAATCACATGGATAGAGGAGGACTGATGTACCCTTCACAAGCACTGACAGAGCTGGTCTTGAAAATGGAAGATGCATTTACACACTGCTTTAGCTTTAACAAGCTGAAGAGCAACAGCATAAGAGATCTCATCTCCTGCCTCTCTATTAACAAGCTTAACACGGTTGGCTGCACACAGCACAATGTACAGGTCACAAATGAAGTGATCAGATTTTATGCGATAACTAGGCTTCATTTTCTAGTGGCAGGTGAGAATGCATCAAGACAGGCTAAAAGAGACAAGATGAAGCACCTTAAGATGAGGCGAACAACATAATGGAATGCATTTATCTTGTGAACATTTCAATGTTCGTGTAAATATGAAGTTCCATTTTGCCTTATTTTATGTGAACTCGAAGAGTTGATAATTAAGAAGTTCTGCTGCTCAGAAGCATTCAACATTCCTTACTGTGATTGTGAAGTCTTACCTCATACATGTGATGTTTTGCTACATTGGTCCATTTGTATCAGTTACAATTTTGTGCATTATGTGAATTTGTAAATATTTTTTTTCGTGTTATGTACTTGTACTTTGCTCAAGATTGATAGATTTTTGAATAAATGTTCATTTTAAGCATGGCCCTGTCCTGGGCTCTTCCAAGTGAACATGTTGCTCGTTGTCTACTTTGAAAGGCAAGGAAGCCAATCCTTGCCAAAACTTAAGTTTATGGGAATTGCATGTGGCATGCAATTCTCATAAACCACGGCCGTACCCAGGAATTTTTTTCGGGGGGTGTTTCTGTGTAGAACGGCTAACTTTGGCAAACCGGTGGTCGCTGTGAAGGCGTGCAAGTATTCTAGTATCACCCGAAAAGTTAGAGCATAAAAAAATTTCGGGGGGTGTCAGAACCCCCTCAACCCCCCATTAGTTGCGGCCCTGTTGCATGCACTCACCACTTAAATGCCTAAAAGGCGTTCTCGCCCTGTTATAACAATATTTTCAAGAAACAGCCTTAGTGTACAGAACCAGCTTGTCTAACACCAGTGGCGTAGCCACTGGTGTTAGCCACTTTTCCCGGGGTGGGGGGTGGGGGGGGAGGGGTGTTCAAGCGCCCTTAATGAATGTCCGTGCCAGGGGGGGTGGGGGCACCTCCTTGATTTATGTGGGTACCGGGCAGGCAGATGTGGTCGAGCGTCATTTTGTGCTACGTATCCCATGCAGAAAAAAAATTCGGGGGGGGGGGGGGGGGGCACGGGCCCGGTGGGCTACACCACTGATCCGTGCGTGTATATATACTCACGCAAAATTGAAAGTTACGGCAGGCTTCAAACCACCCTGGTTCCGCCGTTGTCTAACACACGGAAAAGGAGGTGACCGTATGTTTTTTACCTCGCATGATGTCGACGTGAAAGTGTATTTAGTGGAAGATGAACTGTACGACATACGCGTTGCCATTAATCTTGCAAATTTCTGGCAGATAGCTCGATTATAGAGCGTGCGAAGTCCGCTGTTTCGCAGCGGAGGCAACCGGTCGAGTGTCTTTTGCATCTCCATCGCATCTCCGTGCCGACAGCAGCGCCGCCGCAGCATCCTGAAGGTCCGCTCTCTCCACGGCGCGCCGTTTCGCACACCTCCCCATCTAGCCACCATATCTGGTGTAAGCTCCTACTATAGAGTAAATGAACTTTCATTTGTAGCGCTTTAAAAAAAGTTATAGAAAACTTTTTGTTTGTTTGTTTTTAGCGAATGACGGGTGAACCAATCCGCATTACTCACACTGAATAGCATACAGAACTTTCACATGTATACCCTTGCGAAAAAAAAAAAAAAAGATACTATGACTCCATCCTGTACTTCAATCGTTGCCAGCAGTTAGCAGACTATGGTCACACTTCTCCAGTCTGCTAGCAGACGATGCGAAAAAAAAAAAAAATTACCATGACGTCATTTCGTATGTCAAGCGTTGCCAGCAGTAAGCAGACTATGCGGTCGCACTTTTGGAACTCGAGTCCGCTAGCAGACGACGCGTTATTCTTAAAGTCTATTGCGTAGTGTCATTCGGTGAGTCGACCGATCGAGAAATTCCCCCGTCAGGCCATGAAAAACCCTTTTGGAATCAAGACACGCAATAAAACGCATACAAGACAACACGTGGCACAAGACGGAAAGAGATGGCAGCGATTCGCGTGTGGAATGTTAATGAGATTGCGCCGCGCGTGAATTAGTCTGAGCGTCTATAACCGTACTGCATTCGCAACGGCCGCGTTGCCACTACGGCTGGGAAGCTTTCCGATCATAATAATTATATTGGGGGGGGGGGGATATAGTTTACATCCCAAAACCACCGAATGATTATGAGACGCCGTAGAGGAGAACTCCGGAAATTTCGACCATCTGCACAGTACACGGGTCTCTACGATTTCGTCTGAATCGAAATGCGACCGCCGAACCAGGATCGAAACCGCTACCTTCGGATCAGCAGCCGAGCACCCTATAGCCGCCGATCCACCGAGGCGGACTGTGAAGCCGTGTTAAAAAGAAATGGCAGCATATCCACGGGGTGAATGATGGAGAGTGGGGCGAAGCATCCGTTCGCCCATTCGTTCTTGCTTCCCTCCGTCCACGCGCCCGTCTGTGTGACCGTCCGTGCGTCCGTACGTGCATCTGTTCGTGCGTCTGCAAGTCCATCCGTGCGTCCGTCCCTGTTATCGTCCATGCATGTGCAGCCATCCGTGCGTCCGTCCATGCATCTGTCTGTGTGTCCGTTCGTCCATCTATAGTCAACACTCCAAGTACCACCATCTCGCATCTTTCCATCATATATTCTCCATAGAGAAGCACCGCCATCCAGCGGACATTCAAAGGACTAAACGAGAGGTGGCACACGCACACTTTCTTACGGCTTGCGCTTCGGGTTATACTTCCCACCTTTAACCACCTCGAGTTCATGGTATATACTAGTTCACTGTATTCATGGCCCTGCTGCCCAACGCTCGCTAAACCTTTTCTAAAACCAAGTAGGTTACGCCCAGGGAGTATAACGTAGCAACGCTTTCTTGTCGCATAGTGCTCTATGTATAAGCCAATGGCTGCTAATGGGGAATGAGAGACGGGAGAATTCGGCTTTTAGTTAACGTGCACGCTGCGAATGTTTTATTGTTCAACAGCGCACAGGAGAAATCTCCCACCGGCACCACCTTGCAGGTGAAAACGTAAGACTGGTTACACACTACGACGAGGGACGAACAGGTACCGCTTTAAGGAGCTTCGCCCCTGAAACGCCGTGAGCATTAAAGCATCCATAAAGTCTGCCCGTGCGCGTGTTGCCTATAACGGACGCGTAAAAGTGTGAATTATGACGTGTAGTGGACGCTTCGCAAGTGTACGTGCAGTAGTAATTACCGAATTACCGAAATGTACTTTGAATTTGTAACCCCCCCTACAGCAATGCCCCCAGAGGGCGCTGTAAGTATAAGTATAAATAAATAAATAGTTTCAAACGGACTATGTTACGAGCTCAGGTGTCATTTTCCTTGAGGTATGGTGTCCACCTATGCCAGCGTCCACGGGCGTAGCGCGCGTTGTCCGATCAAATGGTGACCGCATGGGACGCCTCGCAAAAATAAAAATATACATAGATAAGATAGTGAAGTTTTTGTGGACCCCCGCATAAAACACTTCCGTGTTAAAAAAAGAAAACGCCTGCCACCAGTTGCGTCTGCGTAGTTTAACCGAGCGAAGTTCTCTGGACCGAAATATAGGATATAAAGTATAGAGACAATGCATTGTAGTGCACTTGAACTGGTATAGCGCATTACGGGGAAGAAGAAACGGCCGAGCAGACCGACACAAGAGGACAGAGCGCTCACTTCCAACTGAGCTTTATTGTCAAACTGCATGTAGACCGGCGCAAGCATACAAAAACCACCCAACGCAACGACAAGATTACACACAACATCGCACCGTCACATATCACAGATTCATAGGCGGTTATCCTGATTAAGGAAGGCCACTTCATGTTCAGATAAAACCAAAGAAGGGGCGCTAATGCACGTGCTGCCAGCTCTTGCTATACAATGCGCTTCTATAATTTCTCGAGTTAATTGTGACGGGTGCTTTTTAACCACTTCACATTGATCAAACATGGGGGTACATCCACAATCGCGGCAGTGAATTCCAATGTGGCCCTGGATTGCTTTGTGAACATTATAATGGTGCTCTTTTAGCCTTTCATTGAGGCATCGCCCCGTTTGGCCGAAATACCGAAATGCTTGGCCGAAATGCTAGTACCATTGTAGTGCAAGGCGTAGCCAGAAATTTTATTCCTCGGGGGGGGGGGGGGGGGGGTTCAAAGATACTTTATGTATGTTCGTACTTGCGTTTACATGCGTGCTTGTATATATGCGCAAGTAAAATTTGAAAATTTTCGGCGGGTAGAGCTGCCCCCCCCCCCCTCGGCTACGCCACTAATGCTAGTACCATTAAGCCAGAGAAAAATTTCCTTCTCATCAACAGACTCACTGCAAAGGTCTTTTGGTTTCGGTACTTGACTTCTGAACCGAACGTGGCGGGATGGAAGCTCGGTTGCTGCGGCCGCATTTTTTTTTTTTTTTTTTTGACGAAGGCGAAAGTTAGAGGCCCGAGCAGTTAGGTTTACCTGCACGTCATAGAGAGAACACTATAGGCGGTGGAAAATTACCGGAGCCCTCCCCTACGGGGTCCCTCGTAATCATGCGGTGGTTTTAAGACGTTAAACCCCAATGATTATCGTTGTTTTAAAACTTTAAAACACGCTCGCTTAAGCCTGCATGTCGGCCTTGCCGGCCAAATTCCTTTCTGCTGCTCCGATGCAGGCGGAAATTGTGTATAGGCCCGTGTGCTTAGATTTGAGTGCACGTTGAAGAACCCCAGGTGGTCGAAATTTCTGGAGCCCTCCACTACGGCGTCTCTCATAATCATATGGTGGTTTTGGGACGTCAAACCCCACATATCAATCAATCAATCATTCAATCATTTTTGCTGCGATCAGTCGTCGATTGCGTGCTCATGGATTGCTTATTAAGCAAATAGACAATACGAAACGAAGGCAGTAATGTGTGGTTGGGGCCGATAGCGAAATGTCCGCGTGTTTGAGACTTCTGCTTTATACGGAAACAAAGGTAATTTTAAGGCTTCGTTTCCCTTCGTTAGACGCTATATCGACGAGAATTAGCTGACAACAATACCAAAGAAAGTATAGGGGATGCTGTTAGTATAGCAACTGTAATGCGAACGCGAAGAAGGAAAAGTGGACGGAATGACAAGTTGCCGCCGGCTGCAACCTTCTAATAACGCGTCCTATGCTCTACCACCTAAACAATGACGGCGGCCATCTCCCCTCTCTCTCTAAGTGATTACGTAAAAGAAAGGTGCCGCCTGTAACTGTCTATCACTGGGATGACACCTCAACAGGACGGCACAAGGGTAAGGGGAGTGGGAATAAAAGTGGACAGTGCACTCTCTATGGGGTATACATGTGCATATATAGAACCTTTTATGACAAACGATCATTGTCCTACAGACTACCTTCTTTGTTAATTTTTTTTAAACCGCGAAGATTTCGATCCTTCCCCTAAACAAAACTGTCAGATTAAACACTTCGCCCAACTGATACGTTATCCTCAATGCTACATCTCTCAGAATTTATGCCCATTCTTTCCTTTTTATTGTTGCTTTTCATGTTCATGCCACTTCATGACCACACATTTGAACTAAACTCTCTTTTTATCTTAGCACTGTTTTCATAGACTTTTTGTATTACTTTTTTTGTGATGTTATAACTGTATGTTTATTTCATATTTGTTGTACATGATTGACTGCCATTCCTGCTGCTTTGTCAACTTGTCAACGGGGTCAGGACCTCGTCAAGCTCTTGAGCTTTTAGTCCTGTACTCCACCTTATCTAAAGGAAATAAAATGATTGATTGATTGATTGCTCGATTGATTGATATGAATCCGGAAGTGCAAGTGCTGCAAGTATACCCATGGCAGCTAGCGTGGAACACACCAGGCGGCCTAATAAACGAGGCCGTGCCCATAAAACCAAGCTCTCCTTGCGTGTATGCGACGCGCCGGCTGCAGCGTGTTGTCCATTGTTTTCCGCTTCGACGTCAGCGCCATTGCTGCAGCGGCTGCGGGAGGGGAGGGGGGGAGGGGGGGCCCTCAGCACTTCGAGAACGAGGTCGCAGTTTTGAGGCCGTCAACCTATCGCGCCGTGACCGGTGCGTGGGTGGCCTATTTCTTTTTGCTTTGTTGCTGGAATTCGCACGGAGAAGATTTCGTGTTTGTTTGGTTTTCTTCTTGTTAGCGTTTATACTGGACATCCTATAGCACACTTGCTCCTGGACTGCCAGTTCCATGGAAACCGTGGCACGGAACTGGTGAGGGACGCGAGGCGATAAGCAGGGACGACGGACGACGACGACCTAATCTAAACGTGGAAGGCCGAGCTGGTCCTCGAGGACCTGGAAGACCAGGGACGAAGGAGGGGGAAGCATTCCGCAACACAAAAACCTAAAGACGGAAAGAGACAGAGAGAATGAACGAGGGAAGAGTAATTGTATGAATGAAAGAAAGGAAGGAATAACGAAAAGGTGAATGAAAAATAAACAGTAAAAGAACAAAAGAACGAGTGAATCAAACAAAGAAAAAGCGCGAATGAATGAAAGTGTGAGTGAATGGAAGAAAGAAAAAAAGTGAATCAATCAAAGAAAGTCAATGAAAGAAAAGGTAAATGAATGAAATAAACGACGAAAAAAAAATGAATGAATGAGAAGTGTGAATGAAAAAAACAGCTGTTGAATTAAAAAAAAATATCGGTCATCCATGCATGCACACGCGAATCTTAGCGTCTACTTTATATACTGTGGGTACCCTGAGGACACTTCAAATAAATAAATAAATACCCGTTTTCCCAATAGCAGAAGAGCGCTTCACAATTTTCCCTTTCGTATGTATAGTCCACATTTACTGAATAAGCATCATGTGACCTAAGATATCTTGTGACCTAAATTGCAACAGAAGGCGACAAAAGCTCTGTTGAAATTCCTACGCGACACGGACTTGAACAAGCGGCTGTAACAGCAATGTCACACACCGCGAAAGACAATACTGGACTATGACTGAGTGTGCTGCCGAATGTGCTGTGTTTATCTATCTTCCCTCACTCCTCTCTCATCTGCCCCACCCCCCTCCCATGCGCAGGGTAGCAAACCGGCTGTCTATAGGCTGGTTAACCTCCCTGTCGTTCTTTTCCTCCTATTTTCCCTTCCTTCCCTGTGACCTATAACTGTGCATGCGCTCAGTCCCGTGGATCTTTTTGGACGTGGTCTGTTTCTGGGTTTTATTTTAGTTTTGTCAATAATGAATTATGCACGCGCGCCATAGCCGTCCAAATTTGTGATGTCACG
Organism: Rhipicephalus microplus; assembly: GCF_043290135.1. Lineage (NCBI taxonomy): Eukaryota > Metazoa > Arthropoda > Arachnida > Ixodida > Ixodidae > Rhipicephalus > Rhipicephalus microplus. The sequence continues at coordinate 28,393,884 of NC_134706.1, read as the reverse complement.
GTGAATTGGTACGGACCACTCACGGAGGAGGCGCCACATGCATTTCTTTTTTTTTTTTCGCACGTTATCTGGCTTATTTGTTAACAAGAGTGTTCTCGCCGGAACAGCGTTGCGTTTGATCTTGTGAGCGAATAATTTTCTGATATACTTGGCAAAACGGTTTCTGTCTTTGTTGTCCCTTCAAAGCGATAAAGTTAACGCGCTACACTTGAAGCTATTCTCTGCAGATCAGAATAAGTAAGTTCAAAATTACTTTCCGATGCAGGCGGAAATGTTGCAGGCCCGTGTGCTCAGATTTGGGTTACACGTTAAAGAACCCCAGGTGGTCAAAATTTCCGGAGCCCTCCACTACGGCGTCTCTCATAATCATATAGTGGTTTTGGGACGTTAAACCCTACAAATCAATCAATCAAGTTCAAAATTACTTGGAATAACACCAAAATGATGGCGAGCTATCATTCGCAGAAAGTTCAGTTTGCAAGCAAGATGCGACAACTCAAGTCACCGCTCTGAATTACTGGTTCTATCCTCCCGTGACGCTGTACATTGCGTCGTCCAATAGCAACGCCGCACTGTCGTCGCGATAAGCTGAACTCGGCGCACCATACTTACAAAGCCCCCTACACTGTACAACTCGACAGCGGCGCTGTCGACCTCAGAGATCGAGCGGCTCGCGGTGACAGATCTCGGAAGCCGCGCATGACGAGCAGGTTTCGCGAAGCAACAGTCGCGAATGCCATATACTCGTACGAACGTTGTGGTATGTATAGAGTCGCCCGTCACACCTTTTTTTTTTTTCTGAAACAATGATAGTACAGGGCTGCACATCAACGTCATCACCTGTCTGCGTCGACCGAATGCCCAGAATCGCCGCACCGTGACGACACCGTCGATTCGAGTTTGACTGAGTTCCCTTTTTTTTTTTTCTTCGTTTCACAGGAACGCTACACAACTGCGCAGGAAATGATCGGAATGCCGCGCAATCGCTCGACAAAATAATTATTTTTTCCCCTCACTGTTGACGGCTATTCCATGGAGCGATGCCATCTCAGAGTTAGCAGGTCGTGCTCGATTTACGGACGCGCTTTTCAGCAAGAAGCGAATCCTTACGTGTCCTCCCCGATCGTGACCGGCAGAGTGCCTAGCGGCGCAACCTTTAGCGAGGTTATTTAATGAATATAAATATGACAAAAAAACGGAAAAGCAAGCAACTACACGAACACACATACATACACAATGCAAACGCACAGATAGATCACTAGACAGACAAGCAGACAATGCGATAGATAGATAGATAGATAGATAGATAGATAGATAGATAGATAGATAGATAGATAGATAGACAGACAGACAGACAGACAGACAGACAGACAGACAGATAGATAGATAGATAGATAGATAGATAGATAGATAGATAGATAGATAGATAGATAGATAGATAGATAGATAGATAGATAGATAGACACACAGATAGACAGACAGACAGACAGACAGACAGACAGAGAGAGACATACAGACAGACATAGATAGATAGATAGATAGATAGATAGATAGACAGACAGACAGACAGACAGACAGACAGACAGATAGATAGATAGATAGATAGATAGATAGATAGATAGATAGACAGATAGATAGATAGATAGACAGATAGACACACAGATAGACAGACAGACAGACAGACAGACAGAGAGAGACATACAGACAGACATAGATAGATAGATAGATAGATAGATAGATAGATAGATAGATAGATAGATAGATAGATAGATAGATAGATAGATAGATAGATAGATAGATAGTGCTTTCAGAAGAAGGCAACAAGCAGGAGATGTGGCTGTTGATAGCAGACGGCCGTCGAACGGCGCGCCACCGTTCATCGCCGCCGTTTTGTTTCCCAGAACGAAAACTTGAGGTACTTAACGTCTGTAGTGTCGTTGATTGATCTATAAGTATGGCGCTGGCTATAGGTGCAAGTCACCCGGCGGCTTCGCGTATAGCTGTTTGTGATTCCTGGTAAATCGCGTTCATATCTTTCGTCCAAACTATGCCTCTGCACTTTTCAACGTCACCTGACTCCCCAATCGATAGCAAGACCTGAATGCAGTCTTAGGGCTTTTTTTTTATTCCACGTATTGCAAATGCGCGATCTTTCTTTAAATGCGAAGCATTTCTCAGCGAACGTCGGTATCTATCTATCTATCTATCTATCTATCTATCTATCTATCTATCTATCTATCTATCTATCTATCTATCTATCTATCTATCTATCTATCTATCTATCTATCTATCTATCTATCTATCTGTCTGTCTATCTATCTATCTATCTATCTATCTATCTATCTATCTATCTATCTATCTATCTATCTATTTAGCCGCTTACGTTTGGATGCTCTCGTGGTCACCCCCTTAACTTGGCGTGAACCAAAATTATCACGAAAGGGTAAGATGGTTTGACGAATATGACGCGCTGGTCAAGCCACGATCAATGTCACAATTCCGTCGCGTACGTCGTCAAACACTTCCCGCCAGACAGTGGCACATACCCGCAGGCGCGTATGGGCCGTTATAGTATGCGGGTATGTGCCACAGGTGATTAACACTTAGTATCTACCCAGAAACGACGAGAACACACGCACACAATTCTAACGCACGAGCGTTACGAAATACCCGACATAGGTAGCGTCGACCCGACGAATGCGATGAATAAATGTTAAGGTTCCAGCTGGAATCGAACCCAACAATTCTGCCTGGCAATGAAGCATTCTACCACAGAGCTACGCTAAGTCTCGGAACTACTTTTCAAATAGACGCGCTAATCTTCGTGAAACGTCAATAGTGGTTGCAGTGCTGCCTACCCAATTTTATAAACCTTACATATGTACTCGTTTGATGCAGCCGTCCCGTCGGATTAACGTCAATTGCGGTTAGTTGCCATGCGCTGAAGTTTATTTTCGTGGCAGTGTCCAGGGCCAGTATTTTCGCGATCGTCGGCGCTTGTTATCAGCTTCTGGTGTTGATAATACGGATGTTGCTGTTGGCATCGTTGCGCAAGTGCAAACAACTGGTTATCTAACCATCTGCAACTCTTGATGATATGTGGGGATTGACGTCCCAAAACCACCATATGATTATGAGAGACGCCGTAGTGGAGGGCTCCGGAAATTTCGGCCACCTGTGGTTCTTTAACGTGCACCCAAATCTGAGCACACGGGCCTACAACATTACCGCCTCCATCGCATCTGCAACTCTTCAACATATGTCTGTGCGTGCAACATTTGTACATATATTTAGCTTCATTTCATGACGTATTTCTCAATTAAAAAATTGCAGCACGGTCACCTTACCTCCGCATGCTTTGCATAACGTCAATTCCCAGGTACGTGTCCATATTTTTTTTTTGTCCCCAGTAATATTCATATATAGCTATACAGAAGCGAAACTTCTGTTCGGGTACACTTCGGCGGATTTCTCAGTAACCGTCGCTCGCTCAGTCCAGGTTTCTGAGAAGCAGACAATCAGTTCGCCTTGTTTTTGCGCTCTCTCATTTCTCGAAAAAAAAAAAAACACCGCTTTTAAGACAATGAGAAGGTGCAAGAGAAGGTGATTGGGCGATATATATTTCAGGTTGGGAAAACTATATTAGAAAGATTCTAGCAGGTCCTGCAACACTGTCGGCTAGCAGACGGCACAGCTTCCAGAAGGAGGGACCAAAAGCAGACGACCGTGATTGTGTTAGCAGACTGCGATCAACCGGCGGGGCTCCGCCGAGTGTCGCCATCTTGTCTCGAAGGACGTAATGGACAACAACAGAACTGGGCCGACCGTTGCGCCGCCGAATGTTCGTATTTAAGAATATCCGCTTGTTTTTTCCTCCGTGTTTTTCTCACAGCCGCTCTAATTTGAAATGTGTGACATTTTCAAGGTCGCGTTATGTCAAAGACGACCCACCCCCAGCGAAAAAGAAACAGAGAGAGAAATACGTGAATGCGTTAGCAGCGCGTTTATATATACTTCGTCAAGCTCGTATTTGTGGCAAGTGTTCACTTTTGCAAAGAAAGACTGTTCCCCGGTCGAAACGTTGAGAATATATGTAACTTGTTTGCTTTATGGCACAGGTACCTGCATTTTATCTCACATTATTCACCGAATCATTGGAAACTTGACTTCATATTATATATATGCGTGTGTGTGTGTTAGGTGAACATTGGCAGATGATTAAACTAATTCACGAAAATGGCTTTAGTTGGTATGTTCCCGCATCTTGAAAACGTTTGAGCGTCCATAGCTGTGGACAAAGCGAAGAAGCGCCGTGTCTGTCGCCTGCACTCCTCGTTGTGCCAGCCTGTGTTGGCTGCAACCTTTCTAAGGTGAAACGTGGTGGTGTACTTCGATCGGCTGCCATCTTGTGTTTGTGATAGATAGATAGATAGACAGACAGACAGACAGACAGACAGACAGACAGACAGACAGACAGACAGACAGATAGATAGATAGATAGATAGACAGATAGATAGATAGATAGATAGATAGACGGATAGACGGATAGATGGATAGATGGATAGATAGATAGATAGACGGATAGATAGACGGATAGATGGATAGATAGATAGATAGATGGATAGATAGATAGATGGATAGATAGATGGATAGATAGATAGATGGATAGATAGATAGACGGATAGATGGATAGATAGATAGATAGATAGATAGATAGATAGATAGATAGATAGATAGATAGATAGATAGATAGATAGATAGATAGATAGATAGATAGATATGGGAGGTTTAATGTCCCAAAACCAGTACATGAGAGACGCCGCAGTCGAGGGCTCCGGAAATATCGACTACCCGGGGTTCTTTAACCTGCTCCCAAATCTGAGCACACGGGCCTACAGCATTTTCGCCACGATCGAAAACGCAGCCGCCGCATGCCGGTATTCGATCCCGGGACCTGCGGGTCAGCAGCCGAGTACCTTAGCCACTGTAGACCACCGCGGCGGGGTTCTTGTATTTGTGAGCTGCGTCGCGATGCCACGCGCGGCCCTACACTGTGCGTCGTGGCATGGTAAACGAAAAAAAAATAATGAAATTCAAAAACACAAGTCGTTTCTCTGCTGCGAAAGATAGGTTCCCGGAATTCCATTTTTTGTGTCTTGTTATTCTTATCTCCTCATAGTTCTCGAAACTATACTGGCATTCTGAGTTGACGCGTTTCTCAAGAATTCTGAATGACGTATCGATGCCGATGTTCGAACCTCAACCTGGCCTTTTTAATTACCACGGCTGGGAGAGGAGCTTTACAGTGAGAGTTGCCCGTTCCGCCTATAATAAGCGTATTCTGTCTTCTTTCGCGGAGTCGTTTGCGGAATTTTTCCAGCTCGCTTATCGAACTTTCCGAGCTTATTTGCTTTCTTACCGAGCATTTCACAGATAATCACGTTCACTGATACACGTTTTTCGTTCGCGTATAGCGTGTTTATCGGTCACTTAGGGTTTCCGAGTGTTAAAGTCAAACGCGCTTCGGGGGAAATCGACAAGAAACTCTAATCGTGCGCTGACACACGCGAACTTTAACCGAATCCGGACTGCCCTGAAGACAATGTTCTAAACTGTGTGCTTTCGTTCATAATTGCGCATATTTTTGTCGTACAAAATAATTAGGTGACTTTTTTTAAACATCTCTTTGTACTTTAGTTACGTATTTTTTGTTATAATCAAGACCATTTTCAAGAATGAAGAAGTTCTCATATTTCCTGTTGATTTGGGCCTATATTGTGACGAGTATATTTGCTTGTTTTCTCGGTAGCATCTGGCAACACTGCTCTACAACTTTTTTCTCATCAATGATTCGCAGCGATCGAAGAAGGAACATTTTTTTTCCCTCGCTTTCTTCGAACCATTGACGCGGCGTTCTTCCCGGTACTCTAATACGGCGCGGCTTGAACTTCCCGGTATCGGAACATTGCCTCCCCCTGCGGACACTACCCTCGAAGCATCAAAATGGCGCTCCACGGCCATTCGAACAAAACCGCCTGTCGTACGTTCATTTTTAAAGTTAGTCGTCCTCTTCGTCGGTTCGACTCAATGGAACAACGGTTAGCAGCTCCACTGCACGTACGATCCTTATTGTATTGAGATTCAGAGCATTGTCTATTCACGTAGGAGACCCCACGTGCAATTAATTCAGTGTGTTCGCGCTCAAATGGACGCTCTTCGCAAAATCGTCAAGCAGTTCTCCGCGGTGCGTATGTTGCTTTATGGTTGTGCACTACTATAGTCCCTAGTCTTACCCGTAATTGCCATTCTGGCTGGAAGCGGCATGCGTTGCAGCTCCCATCGACGTCGACACTAGCGCCGGATTTCCCTGTAGTGTATGATTGGAAAATTCTGTGGTTCCGCGGACGCACCTTCGTCGTCTGCTAGGCGTCGTCTGCTTCCCAGCCGAGCTTCAAAAGAACAAGAGGAGCAGCTGCACTTCCCAGAAGCGCATCGGAAGGCGAAAGGAAGAAAAAAAAAAATGAAACAGCAGAAAGCGTAGCTCCACGCGCAGGCGCTAAAGCTCGCTTCTTACGTGTTGTTATAGCCTTCGTTTGTTTTTGTTTTTCACACTCCTGCATTTTACCTGTTAAGAGTACGCGTAGCACGGTTGCTTTCCTTTCATAGACGCGCGGCGTGTCTGTAGCATGCGCGCGGTATTGGATAACGTCGCAGAAATAGCGTCCGTGTTTACAAAACCACGCGCGAGGCGCAAACTCGCCGGATACTCAACAGATGGCGCCACCAGCACGCGCTGCTGTTTCAATTTGGGCATGAGCGAATTCGAGAACGGCGTGGTAGTACCCTACGTAGTACGCGTCTTGGAATAGGGTAGGCATTATTCATGAATACGAATTTTATGTCCCCAATGATTGAGGAATGCTACGAAACGTCTGCAGCACCCGAATAAGCGCGACGAGGCTGACGCAAGACTAAACAACAAACTTTAAGCAAGCCCTCATCGTTAGGAGCCATGTTTCAGCCCTGTTTTTTTTTTTTTTTTCCCCTTTGATGCGCGCTGGTGATTACAGACACCAGCGGCGGCGGACAGCTACGCCACCAACAACGGCTGCAGTTATGATCTGATAACAGTTTTCGCTGTAAAATGGCTCTTAAACACTGAAGAACTGGTCGATTCGACTGAATATCAGTGCTGTTCGATTCGAAATTAATAAGCTATGGGAAAGTCGCTATTTCGGCATTTGTGAGCTACGTTACGACTACTCTATACGTGAGGGGAGGAGCGCAGCAATTTTGGGAAGAACGCATGGGTCGGTGCCAGTTGAGTTTTTTAGTGCTGGGTACGCAAGCTTTCGGGGCGCTGAGGGCTTTGCGGCGTTGAGTACCCGACCCGCACCCAACTGAGATGCCTTATGGCAGTGCGCACGCAAACGCGAGCCGCACGAAGGTCACACTAAAGCCCCTAGATGTTTCACACGCGCTCGCAGCGCCATAGCGTCTTGTCGCGTAAGTATTGTTTAATTGTTTTTACGATTTGAAATGTTAAAAAAAAACATACATTGCGACATGAAGTCAACTACTTTCAATAATTTACTATTAAACAATATGAGAGTTATCAACATGATACAAGAAAAAAAAGGCTTTTTCGTTTGCGCCACACTTGCGACCATGGTGTACTTGCGACTGCAGCTGGTAGGTCCGTGTTAACGTCCGTGTTTACAAAACCGTCCGTGTTTACAAAACCGTCCGTGGTAGGTGTTCTGTGACTGCAACCGGCACCGTCTATGCCAAGCAATCCAGACGGCCGGTCATAGTCCGACAAGCGCAACACAGGCAGCGGTGTAACGTGTAACTCTGTGTACCTTCTAGCTTGTACGTATACTTCTTTACGTTATCGTGTTACCGGATACCGGTTTGCGTTTACCGTCTTACCGAAACGCGCGTCTTCCAAACGTTTTGAACTCCTCATACGTAAACGTTTACGTACGTAAGTAAAAGTGTATGCTTTTACGTTTTCGCAAACCATAAATGGTGATGCTAAGTGCATTTAAACTGCATTTTTAACTTACATAGGATTGAATCACAGTTCTGGCAAAATTACGACACTTTTTTTTAATCGTGTACAGTATTCTGGTATACGCAAAAAAAGTGAAAAAATACAAGGTTACTGTAACGATGGTGTCGACATCTTGTGACTCTTCGTGCAACCACAGTCATGAACATGTCATGAACAAAAACGAGTAATGTTTTTGAGGTGAAAATGATTAGAAAGGTAACTCATTTTGTAATAAAGCCGCTGCGCGGTTTTCGCCCCAGACGTACAATGCACAAGGTTTCTGCAGTAACAATGTTGGGATTGTCTGGTTCACTCTGGCCGTGCTAGATGGCGCACCTATTTAGCGCTGGTCGGGGGCTGGCATATTTTTGGTTTCTATGTTCCGGGCCATTCTAGCTTTGGCAATCTGGCGGAAACAATGCAATCGTTATTGGTTCTCGCACTGTACGTTAAACCTGTACGTGAAATTACAATGTGTACCGATCGATTGATATGTGGGGTTTAACGTCCTAAAACCACCATATGATTATGAGAGACGCCGTATAGTGGAGGGCTCCGGAAATTTCGACCACCTGGGGTGTTCTTTAGCGTGCACCCAAATCTGAGCACACGGGGCTACAGCGTTTCCGCCTCCGTCGGAAATGAAGCCGCCGGGATTCGATCCCGCCACCTGCGGGTCAGCAGCCGAGCCACCTTAGCCACTAGACCACCGCGGCGGGGCCAATGTGTAACAGTTGCGTAACAGCTTGCGATGGTGACTACACGCGAGTGCAATGCTTTATTTCATGTAAACATCGATTGACTTGCAATAAAACAATTTACTGCTGCAAGTTTGTGCGATCAGCGTTGTCGTTTCGCTCGGCCTATATGCGACATCACTTACTTACTAAAGTGAGTATGCAAGATACTTGTGAGCTTCTAGTGAGCAGTTTACTGCGTTGTACTATATGCAAACTAGATAAATTGAAACAGGGAGCTGCTACAACGAGCGGGGGTACAGCCATGAGGCAGGAGCAGACGACGGTGTCGTCTGCTATGCGAACGGCCAGCCGCCACATCCAAACGCCCTGGTGCTTTAAAAACCCATTTCGTTTTATACGCATTTATAAATTATACAAACAATATTCTTAGTTATTATTTGTTCAAAAAAGTTATTTAGGTGCAGAAGATAATAAAAACTTTTTCAGTTGTCAGTAAAACTGTAATTTTTTTTTTCAATCTTTGTGCAACTGCCACCGCAATCCAGACGGCGCTATCATCACGTCCAATTTTCGTCCTCATTGGCTGTATGGGCATGTCACTGCCACAGGCGCGGTTTCCAATTGCGCACGTCGTTGTCTCATTCCGTCACGTTTCGTTTGTTTACCACTTCCTCGAATTTTTTCAGAAACGACCATTTGACCTACCAGGACAGCCAGGAGGCGCGTCAAAGCGCTTTCTTCCTGTTTCAAGCGCTTAGAAGTATTCGCAGACTGCGTCTCATCAAACAGCGAGTGGCTTCTTGTTTGGAAAGGAAGCAGCGCTTTTCGACGAAAGAAAAAGAAAATGACCGAAAAGCGAAAAAAAAAGAAAGACAAAATACTCGACTTTTGCAACAAGTGGGCGTCGCTGTGGGTCTCAACTTTGTCGCTGGAAAAGCCGTTCGCTTTTCGTCGAATGCCGCAATCTTGACAACCCTTCACCCCCCCCCCCTTCCCCCTGCGGGCGCCTCTTCTCTTCTCTAGAACCACTCCAGGAAAATAGTAGCAGCGAGATAGCAGCCGAGAGCTGCGCGAAGAGGGCGAAGAAAAAAGAGTGAAGGAGCGGTCTGTGCCAACAACACTGTGCGACACCCTCTGAAGCCCCTGATCTTTAACACCCTGCCTTCAGTACGCCACCGCCCCCCTCCCCCACAAAAATAAAATGAAAGTAAGGATTACATTACGAATATTGCGTGATTGAACCAGTCAGGCCAGAGAGATGAGCGGCTAAACGTTACAGAACATCAATTGTAACTGTACAGCATTCGTCGGGGTTTCGGATCTGAAAGCCTCTATGTGATTACTAGGGATGCCGTAGTGGAGATACCATCTGGTGTCTTTTAGCGTGCATCCAAATTTAAGCATGCGGCTTTAGCCTTCAAGCAACTGCGACAGAGATTTGATTCTGTCTGCAGCATAACCTCTAGGCCATCGCGGCGGGTAGTGACCGAAGAAGTTACCGTGAAAAACAAAACGAAATGTCTGGCATTCCATTCGTTTTCGTCGTCTAGTTCGTGTGCGATGGCGTTCCTAACTTAGCCGTTGAGTCTGCTACGTTGTCTGTTCCTCTCCAGAAGTCGTCGTCGGTGGTAGCCGGGTCGCGCGCCCTTATACTTTTTTTTTTTTCACGGAACCGCGGTCAAGAGAGGAAGAAAGCAAGTGGAAAGGAGGGGCAGTGAAGAGCGAGCTGTGTCTGTCGTCTGCTAGCTGTTGGCTTCTTGGTGTACTACTCCCAAGAACCGCTGCCGCATGGCGGGCGCGCGTTTCTTTTCTCTCTCTCGTCCGCTAATCGCTCTTCCAGGAAAACAAGATTGGCACGGCGCGCGCACGGGGGTTACGCCGAGGAGGAAGTCGCACTGTGCCGAGGCAGGCAGCCGGCAGGAGTGGCCTGCCGTTCCCGAGAACGCGGCAACCCTCCACGGTAGCCCTCCCCCCCCAAAAAAACCCTCGCATGCTCCTCGATTCCTGGACGATGTATACCCTCAACCTTTCCCTCTTTCAGCTAACGCTGCCGTTGTGCACTGACTCTTTGCGCGTCCGTCTTGGCATTCTTATACCTTTCGAGTGCCCCTACCCGTTCACCTAACACCCCCCCATCTCTTTACTGTCCCTACCTTGCGAGGCGTTATCTATCTATCCGGTTTGCGTTGTTCCACAGTGATGCCTTTGTTTCGCAGTTGGACCCACCTTTGCCCCTTTCTCCATGTCCAATCACGTGGCACCGCACTGCTGGCGGTTTTCTCGTTTCGCCTAACTTTCCGGAGCCGATGTCGTCATCTAGCTCGGAATGCTCGCTTCGATTCTGTTTTCCCGCCCGCTTTGGTCGACTGTCTCGCCATTTCGCGCAACCGCTCGACTTTCTCGTTATTTGTAGTTTTTCTTACAAAGACTTGGATTGTCTCGTCTTTGTTGTAGCCGTCTCGCCATATTTAGGGTGACACGGACTTGCGCGCGGCGACTGAAAGCTTTCTTTTGCTCCGTAACGGCTCGGGTGCTTTTGTGCGACACACATTTCGTTGTGCCTTCTGGTTGTCTGCTTGCGCTTTGAAGAACGTACGTGCTAACTTTTGTTCGTCGTCTACTCGCGTTTTGAAGAACAGACTTGGTACCTTTCGTTTGTCGTCTGCTTGAGTTTGGAAAAACGAAACGGACGTCGTAACTTTTGTTTGTTGTATGGTCGCACTCTGAAGAACAGACGTGGTACGTTTTTTTTTTTTTTTTGTCGTCTGCTCAAGTTTTGAAGCAGGGACAATAATGTGAAGGTGCAACTTGGCGTGCACTCTGTGCTGCAAGTTTTTTAACGCGCCGTTTCTCGTCTGCTGAATTGTCAAGCTAGCAAGCCGGCAACCTCTGTTAGATTTTTATTCGTCGCCGTCTGTTCCTTGTAACTGACGTCGTTTGCCAGCTTCGCTACGTTCTGTAGCCCCCACTTTTCCTTTCGGTACTACTCTGACTTGATCTCTTCGCCCCCGTTCTCGCAGACATGCAGCGGCTTTCTTTCGCAGAGTGTGGTACACTAAAGAGGTGACAAAGTTCTTTCTTCTACCCTGAAAAATTCGTCAAGCGCTTTTGTCGGACGCACCTTTTTTCCGTTGTCGTCTGCTAGCACCTTGAAAATACATGACGAGATAGCGCGGATTCGGGTGGTTGTAGCTTCCGCAACCCATTTCTCATTTATTAACAACGAACCTGGGTTTTGTATTTATCCATTATAAGAAACTGAAACCATAGTTTACACTATCTTCCCCTGAAAATGAAACTGAATGTACACCTTTGCCCTCTGCTAAAGTAACCACTGCATACGTGTTGTCTCACTGTGCATTCTTTTTTCTCATCATCGTCTGTTCCGTTTTGTGACTCTCGTCTGTCTCCTATCGTGTTTTGCGACTGCTGGTTGTAAAATTCTTTTTTGTAACTGCCGTATGTTCCTTTGTGAACGTCGTCTGCTCTCCGTAACCTGTCGTCGGCTTTTTTCGCGACCGGTCGTCTGAGCCTTCGAGACTGTTGCCTGCTTTTCGTAACCTGTCGTCGTCTGCTCTTCCTCGAATGTTCTGCTGTGCACCTCTGTCCTCTTCATGTCCCCCCTCCCCCCCCCCCTTTTTTTTTGTCGTCTGCTACAGCTTTCTATTCTACACGCGCCTTCTGGCACGCAGAAGTCCTCGGCGTCTGCCCAATCGGCTTCTGCGTTCTGCGAAACAAGAAAAGCAAGAAAGGAAAAAAAAAATAAAACGCGACAAGTAGTATCCAACAGACCGTGCTTTGCACGAGGCGTCGGCCTCCCCTTATCAGGCCGTCGTTTTTCCGCGTAACTAAGAGACCTCGCTGTTGCCCCCCCCCCCCCTTTTTTTTCTCGGGAATGCCTGCGTAAGAGAACGCGCTAGAGGGTGATCTCGTATAAGGCTCCTCTCTTTTCGTAATCGGCATCCCTTCCTTTTTCCTCCTTCTAGCCGCTCTTCCTTCTTGGAAAGAAACATTAGACAAAAGGGGTTGCGGCCTTCGGTCATCCTTGAGACGTGCTTTGGTTACGCTTCGAGGGAAACCTCTCGTCATGTCTTGTGAAGGGCTGTGCAAGCGTGCGTGCATATCTGTACGCGCTGTTACGTAAGGCGTTGTATCGCACACGTTGAACGGACGCTAACGAAAAAACAACAAATTGCATCGTAAACTAAAATATCGCAGCCCGGAATGCACCAAGCACTTTCTAGCCGCGTATTACTTCCAACAATCCCACTTGCAACCTTTCAACATGCGTTCTGTGCGGATTTTGAGGCGGGAGTTTAACGCCACTCTCAAGATGCCCCGCCCCGCTCATTCCCATTCGCTTTCCCGAAAAAATTCCCATTTCGTCGTCTCGAATGCAAACAATCGGCATACTTCTTTTTGAGTTTTGGAAAATACGTTTCGCAATGATGGAGCGCATAAGTTTGCGATTTTTCTATGAGACATGCGAACAATGGAAACAGGCCTTCATTGTTCTTGTTTACATTTCGCATAGCGGATGAGTTCTGGTTCTCGCAATCGCCGTTCAGTGCGATACCGCAGTTCCGAGAAAAGAAAGAAAAAAATGCTGGAATGCATGAAAGGCCCAGCTGCCTTTTCTTTTGACTGTACGCCGCCAAGATATACGCGACCGTTTCTAATCATTCTTTCTTTTACCTTTCTCCAGCAGAAATAAAGAAGGCTTGAGCTCTTCTTCGACGTCTGTTTTCTTAAGTCACGTATCCGTCGCAGCGCGTCGCCTTTTTTTTTTCTTTTATGCGGCGTCGAGCTCACCTCTATACGCACAGAGAGGGCGACTTCGCCTAGCCACGCACCCATTCTCTCTATAAAGTTTTTCGTCCACCCACCCATCTTCGGCGTTCGTCTGTTAGTCTTTGCTAATTCAGCAAAAAAAAAAAATCGCAATGCTAAAGAAGTCGTTTACGTAAGCAGCATTGCGGGACAATACAAGGCTTCGCAACTGCGAAAGAGCGAAATGACAGACACGCAGAAAAAGAACCAGCGCCGACCAAGCAGACGATCTCGGGTCATTCACGATAGTCTGTCATCGTTGTGTGGCCCGTTTTCGTGAAGGCACATGTGTGACCGCGTAATCTTGTTCGTCTGCTCTCCCAGATGCGTACTTTAAGTGCGCGGCGTTCTGCTGTGTTCGTGGAAACATTCTTTGTTGCTTCGGAAGAAGCGAACGAGCAAGACCGCCTTACACGTCCACACCTCTGGTACATCCCGACGCACTATCCGCCATCTTTTACTTTTCAGCATAGTCCACAGACGTTACGGCCATCTCCAGCTAGTGTCGTATAAGTCCTTCTGTTTCGTAATCACCTGCCATCGCTTCCACTTGACACTACTCTCAAGCTGCGTTCGCGTGTTTGAGTCAAGGAGGATTTAAAAAAAATTCCTGGAGTGGAAATGGTTTCGCAGAAGTGAAGCCGTTCCCTTGGCAAGATGGCGGCTGAGGCGGCCATCTTACTAGGGACATGATAAGCTATCACCGTTCAGCGATTAAAAACGAAGCGCTTCTCTCGCATGCCCAACGAGTTTATTGTGGGAACTTTTTCGGGTCATATAATGTTCGAAGTGCGTCTTAAACTTACTAGTTTTCCCTTAGTAAGCCTCTCATTAGAGGCAAAGTTCTTTGAAGAATCAGTCATCCATACTTGTTTCTGCGCGTTATTTCGTCGGGAACAACTGTCTTTTAATATAGAACTAACGTAGCATTTACATAACGTATCAAAGCCACTTGATCTTTAAGTGGGCACTACCAGAAGAGAGCATGTTTCCGCCATCTTGGCAGTGGCAAAAGGTGGCTTTACGTCTGCTGGCAAGACATTGCGGGAGCTTCCACTCCAGCAATTTTCATTTAATCCTCCTTTGTTTGACTCAACCTTCGTGAAGCGAGATGACGACGGCGTTTAATCGGCTCCCGTGCGAGCCACGCGAGTGAAATTACAAAGACCAACAAGTATACTCGCCGAAACTTTGTTGAAATCAGTTATCCGCGTCGTCTGTGCACTTCCCTCTAAAGATTGGAGCTAAGTCCGCTTATCATCTGCTCTAGATTGCATTCAATCGTTTTTTTTTCTTGTAGCTAAATAAAAAAAGCACCTATAGATGAGATATTTAAATGCTGTCGTCTATGAGCATTGTCGGCTATACGTGCGTCGCACGTCGTCTGCTATGCACGTCGTCTGTTCACTTCGCCCTTAAGTCAGGAAGTCAGTATGTTTAACATTTTGGATTCAATTGACTTCGTATCTTCCTTCTGTCTTTGTCGGCATATGTAACTTGTGCGTCAAGTCGCAGAGTTCGTAGATAGACCCCACGCAGGGACTACTGCAGCGAATAGTTTGAGTTTGGAAGATGTGCTATGGACATAATGTCCAGTACGTAAAAAAAAAGCAACTTAGATTTACTATGTAATCAGACAAAATAAACAAATTGCTTTTATCGGCAACCCAACAGTGTCTACATGTTATCTGGGCATATGATATCACAATGGAAAAATAGGTTTTGGATCTTTTTTCACAAAATTGTTTTTAAACTTCGGATTATTTCTCATATCGCTTTGTCAACTGGCGTTACTGCACTCTTCTTGAAAAAAAAAATAGAATGTTTTATGCAATCGCGTACATTGAGTGCCAGGAATTTGACATTTGCGTTCGTCTACATTCTGTAAAAAACTGAAATGCAGTTACGATTCGCTTGCGAAATTTTTTAGTCGATATTTGAGATATTTCCAGTGTTTATTTTTCTTTTCAACCTCTAGATACTGAAATAAGCTGTTTATGTGTATATCTGCCACACTTCTCTACTGGCATGCGATGAACCCACCGTATATGACGTAAATGCTACACATCATTTCGTGCAAATACTTTCTTTCTTACCGCCATGACTTGATGCTTTAATCAACGCCCATCGATATCGAGTTTGATATTGCTTTAGGTGTTTAGCTTTGAGAAGATAAACTACGCTTCCTTCTAGGGTGTTCCCACGAAATAATGAACTCGCACATATCAATCTACAAGCAAATACGTGTTAAGTTGCGCGATAAGTTGCAAACTGTTTCACTGATACCGACGAATGGAGAACTGAAGTGAACTTCATTTTAGCATCTATACATGGTACAGATAACATCCATCTATAGTTCCGTGAACGTCTCCTTATCTGGGTCACTTTCGTGGAAGGATAAGATGCCTTGTCCCGGGAATTTCATATCTGCGCTCTCCCGCGAGAACCGAACAAGTCATGCACCCACGAAGTTATCTTTTTTTTTTTTCTTATTGCCAGGTTTCGTCGTTAGGCGGCTGTTCCGCTCCGTGAACGCTACTGGATCTCCATTCAGATCTCGCATACCGCATATAACCAGCCTGCCCTGTTTATTCGCTCTTATCCACTCTGCCCTCATGGCGAAAAGAATGTCGTCTGCTCAAAGCCGGTTCTGACGTCAATACTCGGAACACATACATTAGGTACCGGTGAATTTTGTCATCTTACTGTTTTGATTAATTTTATGCCCTCGCCGTCTGTCATTCTTTTTTAACCGTACTTAGGTAAAATTTTGCTGGAGCGATTTTCTTAACCCGTGAGTCATATAGGACTGGCCGTTTTTTATCTGTTCGTGCGTTCAGGTGAGGAAGATTATTGTATGCTAAGTTAATCCAAACGCAGAATTTCCCAGAAGAGCACACGATATGCCTGACGTATCCCCTTGAGATATGCCCCAAAATTTTCGAAAATTGATAGCTCGATTTCCGTCCGAGCTGCGTCATTTGAAACGTCCTTAGCTAGATGTATCTACTAACTTGATAATAGCTATAATATCGCCTCTTGTGCAGACAACCTTTTTAAATCAGCTGAACTCCCTTGATAAGCTTCTTTTGCAACCATGTGATCTCCGCTATCGCTCAATTTATGTCGTCTGCTAACTAAAAGCAGACGAGCATCACAGACGCCCGCGGTTTAAATTGGGGGCTCTCTTCATACGCTTGTTTCGTACCTCTGTATCCTTTGCTACCGCACAAAGAGCATCGTCTGCTAAGAAAAGCAGACGAGAGGCGCTTCACATTACGTCACGGCCTTGAGACAGGTCTCGCACTTGCGTCATAACCGAACACTATTCCTAACGCAAACGTGTCCGCCTTTTTTCTTTTTCCGATTATGGAGGTTTCGTGGGCGCTTCTTCGTCCCCCTGACAGTTTTTACTTTGGGACCTCCTTCTGTATTATATCAACTTTTTACTTGCACTGTACTGTACTGAATAAAAAAATAATACCATATAAAAATTGCCGAGCGTTAAAAAAATGTATTCGCGCGCTTCTTCCAAAAAAGCTGCCTTCGATCTTTTAATAGGCACACCCATCTACGCTCGCGCCTGAGTAGTTTCGCCAATTAAGTCCATTCCGTCGAAGTCCAACAGTCCGAAACCGGACGTGAGAGAAATAACCAGGCCCGCACTCCTATACAAATCCAGCGAGTGCAGCGCCATTGTTATTCTGCGAAACCCGTCGTTCAGCCAGTCACGTATCGACGCACCGCCCTTAAAACCACTGATGGGTCGGTCGGTATATCGTCTGCAACTATCCGTGGAAGAACAGACGCGCGCTCGGCAGTTGCGCGTATATATAGAACAACGTCAGGCGTGACGTCATGACCCCCTTTCCCATTTCCGTCGTTTCGCGCGCCCGCCTTTTAATGTGCGGCCCACTAACGTATGCTTGTACGACACGTACGACACAAATGGACGACCCCCTCGGAGAGCTTTTCGCTAGTTCCGTGCAGCGCTTGCAAACGCTGCGCAGAACAGAGAACACTGCACGTAAAAACGTTGCAGACGCTAAATGGAATGACGATAGCTATAGCGCGAGAACAAAACGACGACACAGAGACAAGAAGGACACGAAGGGGGCTTCTTGTCTCTGTGTCGTCGTTTTGTTCTCGCGCTATAACTATCGTCATGCCATACCAACTAGCCCAAGCTGCCACACTGCTAAATGAAAAGAGGCACCAGAGAGAAAAACTTTTTTTTGTATTAGTAAACTACAGTTTCCAAATACCGGAAGCACTACCTGGACCGTCAGAATACGTTTGGTAAGTGAGAAAATCTACAAAAGTAAAAATACAACCGACGACGCCACCTTATATTCTCCGCACTACCTCACAAATTTCGATGGCGTCTGCGAGGACCTACGTAATCGTTTATCACTAAGAAGTGGCCTGCATTGTCTTCCAAAGAACACGAAGTGTTAACGTAGCAAGTTTCAGAAAAAAATATTTAGCCAGTGCGGCTGCGAAAAGGCTGAAACTCGTGACTTCGATCTGACGTCTACTTGCTCGAGTTCCGGCGTGAAGTTCAGAAATGAAACTTTGACCATTGCTTCTTTAATAATATACTTCTGATGGAGGAATTAATGACAACAAAGTTCTAAATGTACGAATGCATCTGTCGTAATGGATTTCATGTTTCACTTTAGAGTCCCTTAATGGGGCCTTCCTGTGGTTTTTCTGTATATTCTATCAAGCTTTTCTTTTATCTTTTTTTTTCGCGCTCATTCCTCTTTAGTCGCTGCGTCGGCAATTATTTGTCAGCGAGATACGACTGGAGAGCTTCTCGCCCATCCATCACACTCGGCACAGAACAATGGCGCTGAGATTTCGCCCGAGCGCGGATTACGGCGAACTGTTTGCTTGCTCGGGGAGCGCTTCTTCTCCTGGAAAAACGATGCGAGCGCCGCCGCTACGCTGCGGCTGTTTTCGCAAGCTTTGCCCGCCCCACCAGAACTACCGTCGGCCGACTCGCCTCGCCTCGACTCACTTGTCGTCTGCTCTTTCAGCGGGACGGACGGTAGCGGGCGCCGTCTGCTTCTTGTTCGCCGTTGTTCGCAGCAGACGACGCTCGGTCGTCTGTGCCTGCCAGGAATTGGAATTTCGTTTGCCGGGCGGCTTCGTTTGTTCGTGCGGGTCTTTCATCCCTGTGGATTTCTAACCGCTGTGCCTTCGGTGTATGTGTGCTCTGTGCGCACCCATGAAGTGCGCGGACACCAAGCCGCGCGTGTCCATTGCTGACTACGGCAGGATATGCTGCTCCGAATCGGCGGCGTGCTCGCCTTCGAGGCGCGATGCGAAGCGCAAGTGTGATGTCGCTTTCGCGTCCGACGCTGCGCTGATGACGACGAACGGATTGCCCGTGGTGAGTTTCGCTTTTCCGTGAATAAGTACAGGTGGTGGTCGGCCAGACGCAGAACCACTTTTGATAGCTTCATTCACTACTGAGAACTGGCTAACCTCCCTGTCCTTCCTCATTTATTCCTCCTCCTTCATTCACTACTACTTCTCTCAGTCCCAGTGTGCGCACGTTTTTTTTCTAGAGAACTTGGCATTACTCGATGGCAAAATATCGTCGTTTGTGAGTTCGTGGGTGAGCACAAACTTCCAAAAAAAAAAAAAAGCGAAGAAGGGCTAGTTGGTTATGAACGTTTTGTCTGCGTACATTTAGCTAGGGATGAGTCCCAACGCAGTGTGAACCCGCTTCCCGCTAACCCATTTCGATGTTAACGTTCTCCACGCTAACATGACCAAGCGCGAAGATTGAAGCACGAATCTCTCAAATGTGTTGATAAGAGAAATCAAAAACTGCACCGGATGACACTTTTAGGTGCCCGCTCGAAATGAGCACCGGAGGCGGCACGTTTGAGTTTTGCTGTTTATCCACCAGTACGGAATGCTTGTGGAGTACGGAGTCTCTCTACTGACGTAGTGCGAGTTATGTCTTCATGGCCGAATACCGGATTCGCGACAAGCCCCTAGGCGATTCGCTTTGTTCGGGCTTGTTTGGAATGGCGTTCTTGTGTTCCTTTAGGAAAGGATCCAGTACAAAGGGTACAATTTCCAGTCAATTTGTTAATTTTTGGTGGTTGAGACCGGGAGGCAGGATGAGATAGAGATGGATGAAAACTTCGATTGACGATCGCAAAAATGCGATCGCGTTGCCTACCGAATCTTGATTGTTCGATATATTTCGTGTTTTTGCAAACTTTTAAGCGTGCCAACAAACCAAAGTAGCGACGAAATTAGCTGATTGTAAGACCTTTGCAAGCTTCTGTTTTCAGTGGGCCTCAATTACGTGAGATGTGGAAATGAAAACGATATAATTTTTTTGGTAAAGAACTAGGAAGGTACTGCATAAATACACGAAAATTCAGAACATTGGTGAAGTTCATAGCCAAACGGATCGATGATACTATTTGCGGACTTGTTTTGGGTTTGATCCTGACTGTGGTGGTCGCATTTCAAAAATAGGAGGCTCTGTGATGTCAGTGGAGGTTAAAGAACTCCAGATGGTCCAGAATAATGAGGAGTTTCCACTGCGGCCTGCGTCATAATCATATCGTGATTTTGAGCATAAAAAAAAAACCTGATGTTATTATTGTTTTGAAAATCATAATTTTTTTCGCGGGTTGCTTTGTCGGCCACGCTTCTCCAAGTTAACTTGAAAATGGACGAGACAATATTTCAACAAGCATGTACATATAATGAGAGCAATGGCTTTTGACATTCTGTAACCCCGCTGTTCTTTTGTAAAATTGACGTCTAAATATATGACCGTAGTGTGTTTTCGACGTGTGGCGTATTTCGAGTATATTTTCCGAGAGCTGCCGAGGTTTTTCAAGAGTATTTTCATCTGCCGAAGTTTCGTACCAGGGTGGGTTGAACTCATTTGCCTAATTAAACGTCTTTTTTTCCCCTTCGTAATAACCATTTTTTCCCCCATTTCTTCTTGATGCTCGAGTTGTTGCTAAAAACCAGAGTCTCTTGAAAACAGCAGATTTCGAACATGGCTCAAGTTGAACAGCTTTGGGAATCCACAAAGATAAACGATGTCTTGTGCGTTTTGTATGGACTTTTGTTATACATTCGAACGAGATACACCATGCGTCGACACGATAGCACTGTATTAAAATAAACAATAAAAAAAGGTTGACGTGGACTTGGTAAACTGACCTTGTGACGATAACGTAACCACTACTAAGGTAATGTCTATATCCATCTATCTGCCTCAATCTATGTTTATACATCTACCGATTTGTCACCGGCTATCCATGCAAACACATTCTATTGAGTTTTATTTGATTCTATTTAACCACGCGTGTACTGTGAATCTGTCGTTGCCTTAAGAGAAATACCAAGAACTGTAGGGGTTAACCTGCCAGCTACAGAGTGAACAGTTATACGAACTCAATTACAGTATTGTTAACCATTATATTGTTAAGATAAGCCCTTCTAGAATAATCTATTGATTCTATTGCACGCGTACTGCGAATTCCTCGTTGGTTCTTGACATGATGTACCAAGAACAACTGTAGGGGTTGCCAGCTATAGAGCGAACAGTTATGTGCACTTATTACAATATTGCTAACTACAATATTGTTAACATAAGCGCTTCTAGAAAATAATATATTCCTGGCGTATTGTGAATTCTTCGTCGATTTTTTTTTTTACAAAGAATAACAATTATTGGGGTTTAACGTCCCGAAAACCACCATATATGATTATGAGAGACGCCGTAGTGGAGGTCTCTGCAAATTTCGACCACCTGGCGTTCTTTGACGTGCACCTAACCTAAATCTAAGCACACGGACCTAAATCGTTTTTGCGTCCATCGAAAATGCGGCCGGAATTCGATCCCGCGACCTGCGGGTCAGCAGCCGAGTGCCTTTGCGACTATAGACCACCGCGGCGGGTTCCATGTTCGTCTTTAACAGAAATACCAAAGGTAGCTGTAGGAGTTGGGAACTACAGAACGAATACTTATGTTCGCCTAATTACAGATCTCATAGCCGTATGATGCGCCAGTATGAAAGCGTCATCACTTGAAACACGTCACTACAGACTCAACGACAGACGGCTGACTTGGTATTTTTATAGAACATCGGACGCGTTGTGCGAAGGTCGTATAGGTTCGCTCCCTATACACTGGCGGGCACGTTGTTTTTTCGTCAAACCTGTATTCGATCTCATTTATATAGTCATTATACAGTACAGGTAATGCACTACATATGCCCCCTATACTCTGCTTGGCTTAATTTTCCGTTGGTTTTCTTTGGATTGTGTCTGAAAACTAAAACAAGGCCGCGACCCGTTGCTGTTCTTTTGTTTATACGACTATCAAGCTAAGAAGAGCGCTGTTGAAAAGAAAATATAGACAGGAAAAGCAAATCGACGTAAAAACTGACATACGTCGTTTGTGCTGTAAAAATATTCTGACCTATTACAAGTGGTGTCAGTGAACGCTGGGCCGAACATCGCTTTAACATCAACTTCAAGATGGACTCATGCTAGAGATATCTCAAATTTTTTTTCTTTTTTTGACGCCTAAAGAAAAGTGCGTGCGGTATAAAGGAGGTTGCCGAACTTACAATGCGTATGCGCTACTGCGTTAGTTTTATCCATTGCCATTTTTTGTTCGAGTTTATTCACTGGCACATTGTAGCGGTGGTCATCGCGAAGAAAGTCGCACGTCATGCGACGAGCCTGGAGGGGCCGTAAAGGCGCGGCAAATGCGCCTGCAAGAATGTTGTTGTTAGGCTTCAACGTTTCAAAATATAGCGGATTTCATGTAACCACTAGATTATTATGGCACATTTCTTTACGAGGGAATAATGGTGACCTCCTGAAACGATGGAGCTCTAAATACTCGCTATTGGTCGCGGGTGATTTCCGCACACATCCGTTTTTTTTTTTTCAAAATGATGAAAATCAGAATGGTATACAGTTACCTGTACGTACACGCTTTTACGCAAGACTAAAGTCTTGCGTAAAGCCCCTCACGTGGACAGCGCCATCTAGGGGTGTTAAACGAATGCTTTTTATATAAATTTCTTTTTTGGCACGTCGATTGCGCCAAAACAACCGTTGTCGTGCGCCTAACGTAGCACTGTTCGTTTAGTCATTAAACGTACAAAACGACAATGTTAACATTCCATTATGGCACTGGCGAATATCGTCCCTAAAGTAGTCTATAGTGGTTATTCCCGTGACATCGTCGTGCGCCATCTTGTAGCACGATTCGCACACTGGCGAATATCGTCCCTAAAGTAGTCTATAGTGGTTATTCCCGTGACATCGTCGTGCGCCATCTTGTAGCACGATTCGCAGCCTTACTGTTCTAGACATGAGCAGATCGAAAACAGGAAAACGCGCTTTTCATGGCGCATTCCGCACAACAAAACGGCGGCCTTAATGCCACCAGTGCAGACTCTCCCTATACTGCGTTGGCTTCTCGCACAAAAGTAGCCTTCTGCAATCGCGCCTGCCTTGACTCGACTTGGACAGAAGGAAAAAAAAAACAAGATAAAGTACGATTGCTGTGAGATCTGGGCGATTACGCGCTTAGCGCGAAAGGGAGATTCCGGTTCTGCGAAAATGTCTCGTTCGCAGAAGAACTTTTTTTCTTTTTTCGCCAGCCTCGTTGTTGCTACGCGAGGTACTTGGCCCTTTTTTCTCAGAACAAAGCTGAATAGTCGGCGAAAACTCGTGTACTGTTCGGAACACAATGGAAAAGCTGCGTTGAAATCGAAGAATAAGAAAAAAAAATAGCGATCTGGTTCGATGTGTTCCTTTCGTGAAGCTCTGTTCTCGGGAGCCCGTGCTGACTAGAATTGTGGGCGATTATTTGCGAAGACATGTTGACCTGACAATTGGTGCAACATTTTAGCATTGTCATTTTTTTTTGTTTGGGCGGGTCAGTAAACTGACTTCGAAAGCATATTTAGGGCTATAGCAGACATGGACGTACGATAGGTGGATTGTGGTGTGTCCT
The DNA here is from genome assembly GCF_043290135.1 of Rhipicephalus microplus. Lineage (NCBI taxonomy): Eukaryota > Metazoa > Arthropoda > Arachnida > Ixodida > Ixodidae > Rhipicephalus > Rhipicephalus microplus. The sequence goes on along the minus strand of NC_134706.1, from coordinate 28,370,270 downwards.
CTGTCTTAAGTCCGTGTCTCTTAGCGCTGAATATGTTCTCGCAGACGATTGCGTTTTTAGCGAATGTTTCATTACTCACCCGATATTGGCGTCAGAAGGAAAGAAGTGTAAATTTTTAAAAAAAGCTCGTTTTACTTGTTACACACATTATCAATGAGAAAAGACAATGGTGCCAAGGAAAGGATAGTGTTCCACACTCGCACCTTTAAATGGACATGCATATCTCATAAATGTGGACGCAGGGATGACCGCCGCCGTAGCTTATAGTTCGGGGATCATCGGACTCGTTATTCGAAGGTCGCGTCGGTTCGGTCGCTATCGGCGGCTAACCCACTTCTCCACTTTTCCGAAACTTTTCGTCTACTATTTATTCTTCACTTTTACATCCCGATTCAGTGGACGCCGTGTGTGTTAGCGCAGTTCTGTTGCATGTGGCGTCGTATGTATACCTAGTCGCATGCGTGCGTCGTGGACAATAGACCTTGTTAGCCCCTCTTGCGCCGCGTCGTGTCACGTGAACCTCGAGTCCTGGTTAGCCCTGTACAGGGTTCTTCCAGTTTTTTTTGTACATAAAAGATAGTGATCTAGTGCCGCGCACTGATCAATAAATACTCGGGACTGCTCGCGCAGAATAGGCGCTTCTTTAGCAACATATAGTTAGATAAGCTGACGAAGCAGATTTTCGCGATACGTTGTTGAAGTGTCAGTGAGTGAAGGAGATTTTGGTGCACACTAATATTGCCAAGGTGACGATCGATTAGTCGAGCTTTGTCCGCGAATGTTACACCGGCTCGGGCTCAACGCTACAGTACCAGAGTTATTGGGTTTGGGCCACTAACGATGAATATTCGTCGATAGTCTGAAAGCAGACGGATCCCGGGAAATATTGCCGTCTGCTGTGTACGCACTTCTGCCATATGCGTGTATACAGCGTGGCGGCCGGTTTCGAGAGTACCGTTTTCTACGTTTTCTTCCGACGCATTGCACGAATTTCAGTTTCTAATGGCCAATCGTCGGTGGAATTCTGAAAGCAGACGGCAGCTATTAGACGCTAAACGGGCAATAGTATATATATGCGATGTGCTGACGAACCGTCTGTTACACTTTCAGCGCTGCAGATGCTTTCCAGAAAATCGTCGTCTGCTAATGCACATTGTGCGACTTTGAGCCTCTAACGGCCAACAGGTGGCGTCATTCGGAAAATCGTCTGCTCTATACCGTGACAGCAAACTTTCTGCGTTAAGAAGGCGATATTCTGAAAAAAAAATCGTCTGCTGTATACGTGTGGCGCTGCGTATGCTTTCCAGAACATCGCCGTCAGTTAGACACGCAAAGCGTCAGATGCGGTGCTAACGGCCACCAGACGGCAACGTTCTGAAAAAAAAAAGAAAAAGCGGATTCATTCTAGATATACACAAGCACGGTAGCTCGCTTTCGGGATACCCGGCTGTGTCGGGTCTTCCTAGTACAAGCGCCGAAAAAAAAAGAAAGGAAACTAACCGAATCGAGTTCTAAAAATTACGAACCAGCTGCGCGGAGTTATGGTCGCTTTTAGCAGGTCGTCTGCTATTGCCGCGCTGGCTGGCAGACGTTGTTTTTTATTGCCTACCCAGATATGCCGTAACGGTTCGCCGGCTTTGCGTATATAGTCGGTTCGGCACCGTATACGTCACTTTGTCATTTTTTCCCCCCAAAGTTATATCTCATTCGTTCGAAAGTTTCATATGTGACTCAGGATCGCGGAAACTACTTTCGTAGCGCGAAGCGTTCGCAATGGTGTGGCGTACATAGTTCGATTACGAAACTGAATGTATGGCGTGAAGCTTTTTTTGTGTGTTTATGGCGCAGTCGTCTGCTTCGTCACAAGCGAAGCAGACGGACGGAAAGCGTGGGAGCATCAATCACGTGATCAGTTTGAAACGCCATAGAATGAGCACGGTTTGCTTTACAAAGCTGAACTTACCTCAATAACACGAATAACAATAACAGACTGCATAGACTGCTGAACAGCCTGCAATCACAGACTGCTGAACGAATAAACAGACTGCATAGACTGACTTTGCCTTCTGTCCATGCGTATGTCGACATTTGGCCGCATCATTCGTATAAATAAAAGGATAGTTAGACTATTACCTGTAGCGTAGTTATTCGGACAAGTTGTTTGAAGAAATGCGATTAACAGTAGTCGATAAAAACGTCATAATTAGTCTGTATACATTCCTTCGGCTACGCGATTGGTGTCGAATCCTTCAAATATGGCACGATGAAGAAATCTATCAACATCCTTTTTTTCTTTCTCCTGTAATCTGTCAGGACTAATTTCGACGTGATTGAGTTGAACATATGCGTAAGCCTACATACAACCTTCCGCCGCTAATCTTCTGACGTCAACGTTTCAATATTTTACATGCCTAACCTAACCATCTGCTCGTATGCCGACTGTACATCTACTGAAGTAACGAGGCTAAATCATCAAGGTTGTGACGCTGCTTGAAAGATTCACGTTTTCGTGACTGTTATAGCGGTTAGGTTTGAGTCGGTTGGCTGAATTATCTCCCGACACACCGTGACGCGAAGCGCGAGGCCGCTTGTGTCACGACAGCTGTTTTTTTCTTCTTTTTTCTACATTGGCGACTGTATAGATAGATGCCTCGAGTCGTGCCCAGAGCTCACGATTCACTGGCTTTCTTCTCGGGCCCTCGCGGCTTTTCGAGGAACTACGGAAAACGAGAGAGCGTTTAGTATATCTGCGTGTTACGTCACGTGTGCTAATGACGTCTACGCCCACACGATGTCCCGTATGTAGCGTGTTGGTTTGTGATCTCCGTCACACCTGGTATCTCTCTTCCGGGTCCGAACAGAGGGAATCGCCGAAATCGAAACCATTGGCCTCCAAAATCAAGTTTGTTTTTTTTTTGGGGGGGGGGGGTGTGGACGATTTGCAACCTTATGACGTCAGAAGTGAGCCACTCGGTTTCGCACTTATCGGCACGTTTTGGCCACAATAAAATCACGGCGCGTGCCTCGTCGACGCAACTGCAAACGTGAAGAAGTCTCTGGTTATGTTTTCCATACAAGAGATAATAGACAGTTCTCTCATCTTTATGCCCCCTTCCCATTCCCCCAGCGTAGGGTAGCAAACCGCGCATGTGCCTGGTTAACCTCCCTGCCTTCTCTCTTGTTGTTCATCCCCCCCCCCTTCCCGGGCGTACCGTGATAGCGGAACCGAAGTGCGCATGCGCAGACACGTACGTTACGCTTACCGCACGCGCGTTATTTTTCAGATTTAACGTTACCGTGTTAGCGTAGGTGTACGTAGTGCACGCAAAACAAACATGGCGGCACTTTCGGTCGCCCGATTGAAAGTGATTTTAGCGTAGTTATTGAAAGATTCACTTCGTTCGCAGCGAACGACTGTTTTAAAATGACTTCACTTGCCCTCAGATAGCTTCGATGACCGAGTTTTTGCGGATAATCCGGCGTAATTTTTGAGATAGCTTCCAATTTCGAACGTCTCTAGGCCTAACTAGATGATCGATGTAAACATGTGGGCAACATGAATGTTTTAGCGTTTGGTGCGTGGAACACATTTATTTACTTTTATTATATTATTATAGTAAACTTGTAACAATGCTTCGTCCGGTGGCATAGGCAAATATTCTCGTTTTCTTTTCCTTTTCCCTGTTATCTAACTTATTAATCACCCGATAGGTGGCGCCAGCGTCCCAGCTGGGGCACGTAAACCGCTGTCCCCAACGGACGTTTGCTGCACGGTAATGCCATTCCCTTAAACTTCGCTATCGCGCCAACGGTAAACTATAACTCTCTTTTGTCATACTGCGGATGTATTCGCGCCGAGAATTTTTGTTTTCACCTATACGAAATAAGAGAGAACTGCACAACCGCAATGCATTCTTATGTAAAAAAAGTTCCCGGAATGCACTCCACTTGCACGCGGTATCGTCTGCGTCACCGTGTTTTCTAGAAAGAAGGCCTCCAAGATGTCGTGTGCCTCTTTTTGAGACGCCGCGCGGACGTCGTTATATTCTCCCTCTCTCGTCGACGTGTTGCCCTCAAGAGTCGGGCTATTTTGGCGGCGCTCTTGAGTTATCGCGCGCTTTTCTAAGCAAGCACGCACCTGCTATTCCTGTCGTGAGCTCGTTCTTTCCCAGCACGCCACGCACTTCTGCAGCGCAATGTTGACCGCTGGCCCGCGCCGACGTTTCCTGCATTTCTCAAGATCCTTCTGCGAGAAGTAGCCGTCTGCTCGCTGAAAGCTTGACGCGTTCGTTTCCATTCTGCTAGCACGCTAATTGACAATCCTGGGGCGCTCTGTCAGCCGTCTGCCTGTGACGATCACCGTTCGCCGGCCTGGAATGCACGCGAACGTCACAGTCTGCTATTCTTGACCAAATGTCCACGGTACGCTGCACTTCCGCAACATATCTGTCGTCTGCTGATTCCATTTCCGATCGTCTGTCGGTGACTTGCGTATAAGATTGTTGCCGTCTACTGCTGTCATTCCCGACGTCTTCGAATACCGCCAACATCTCTGAGGCAGACTTTACAGGCCATGCAATCAGTTAGGTTGTAGCAGCCTTCTTGACCTGTAAGAGCTGACACGACTTTGAATTCGACAAGAAACTAATGACATTATCCTAACTTGTGCTTTAGGACTTTGACAACTGCCTGCAAGATCGCCTCTCCACGTCAATAACGTGACTGCAGGCGTCTTCTGTTCTTTTACCCGGTAGTCTGATATCGCTTATTGTAGCCGCCTGCTTTATTGTGACCATCCCTTTGAAGTACCCTGTACTAACCCTATCCCTTCTCCCCTTATCTACAGATGGTGGTCGGTGGTCCGACGGCGATCTCCGCCGAGCCCGTGGTGTCGACCCGCACCGCGAGCTGCGCCTCCCCCTGCTGCTGCTGGTGCTGCCCTGACCTGCAGGTGTGGTCGCGGACGACGCTGTCCGGCGGCGGTATGTGGTCGGCTCAACTTCGGTCCTCGCCGCCGCCGCCGCACGCCGCCGCGTCTCAGACGGGCACCGCGCACGGCTGCGCGGCCGACAAGCAGGCCGTCATCCTGGTCGCCTTCCCCATCTGTGCCTCTTCCGCCGACTCCCAAGAGTCCAACCAACTCCACCCAGCGTCGACGGCGTCCGCGTCGTGCCGGTGCTGCTGCAAGTGCAGCTGGAGCGTCAAGTCGGCGCCCAGCTGGACCTCGCCGCAAGATCCCGGAAAGACCAGCTTCCCGCTGAACGAGGAAGAACGCAAGCCCACTTCCGGTGTCCCGGAAGAACGCCTCATGGAAGCTCCGTCCTCTCCGACGTCACAACATCGCGTTGGCAACCAGCCTTCTCCTCCCCACCTGTCTCCTTCCACCGGTGCACTGCTAGGGGCAGGCGCTGCGTCCGACGTGGACACTGACTTGAGCCGCGTTCGGGACGCCCTGCGGACGCTTCGCACGAGCGGCTACTACTACGAGGGCCTGTCTTGGGAAGAGGCGGGCCGGTTGCTCCGCGGCCAACCCGTGGGCACGTTCCTGGTGCGAGACAGTTCGGACAATCGGTTCCTGTTCGCGCTGAGCGTTCAGACCGAACGCGGTCCCACCAGCGTCCGCATCCACTACTGGCGCGGACAGTTCCGGCTGGACTGCGAGGACGCCCTAGCGGCCAGCATGCCGTGGTTCTCGTGCGTCGTTTCGCTAGTGGAGCACTACGTTCGACTCAGCCGGTCTGCCAAGGGACAGATGTGCGTGTGGCTGGACGGTCACGGCCGTCGGGACTTGCCGATCGTGCTGACCAGGCCGCTGTACCGGCAGCCGGCGTCTCTGCAGCACCTGTGCCGCATAGCGCTCAACCGCAGTGCCGCCTCGGTTGCCGCAGCGACGTCGTCTACGTCGTGCAGGACTGTAGAGCCGCTTCCGGCGGCTCTCAAGGACTACCTCAGGGACTACCCGCACCTACACTGACCAAAGCGTTATCAAATTACCCTCCCCCCTTTCTATCCGTTGCTGTTTTTTTTTCTTTCGGCGGGAGTTCGTTTTATGTGGCCCCAAGGCACCTCGCTGTCAACGCTCCTTCGCACAGGGTGGTGACACCCACTGACAGCGCCACCGCCATACTGGACCTAACAGTGAAGCCATTGCATTGTGTAATGTTGTCAAATATGGTGAACGCGTTTACCACCCAGTGCGAAAGAACGCTGGCATCAAGGCCGTATGTGGCTCTGTCCGGCTGCGCCATCTGGTGATGGTTTTGTATGTTTTGATTAGAAGACGTCTGTACTAATGTTAGAGGCCGGGGCTGACGGGGCCGCTCTCTAAACCGTGACTCGTAGTTCCTAAACGTGTCGTGCAAAAAATTATTGGCCTGCTTGTGGAGTCACTGGATGTATTGCACTTTGATGTTTCGCTTGCGTGCGTTTCGGTTGGCAATGAGGAAGTTTACGCAACCGTCTTCATAATATATGGCGTGTGAACCAATCACTATGTGATGGCTTTGTTCATTTCTCGCGTTCAAAAGCCTACCAAGCTTACGAGCCCAATAATCAAAGATGGCTAGCTTTTTTTTGTTAGTCCAGTGATTAAATTTAATATCTGATCACTTACCACGGTGCTGATCCTCCAACATGGCGGCTAGTCTGACGTTAGTGTAAGAGATCCTTGCATCTGTGCAAGAGATCTACTGCTAGTCAGAATAGATAACTTGGTACAGTGCCACCGAAGCAACCACATACAGAAACTAAGCGTAACCATAGTTGTCAAAGCACTGGATGATTTCTGGTTGGAAAATGTGCCCTACGCCACGTACTTCTGACTGACCACGTGGTCTCATTCCTAGCTTACTGTACAGGTCATCCAGAATAAGCAGAACGTGCTTTTTTGCACTTACTCTGAAAGTAATGGTTCCGACTGGCCCATAGTTGTCAAAACTGGACTGTCTGGTATCACAAACTTTTGGAAGTTCTATAATTCGTCTTGGCCAAGCCTTACAAGCGTCACTTTCGAGTCGCGTCGGACACTATGCTCTAGAAGTCGCAATTTGTGTTTGACGAATAGCCGTCCTGATATGTGCGTTATCCTTCCAATGAGGGGAGATGCACTTGCGTATCTGCTCAGGGAACCGAATACAAGGACGTGCAGTATCACAAAAAGTTTGCCTGTGTTTGTTTTTTTTTTCGTCTTGAGAGAGACGAGTGTAAGCCCAACACGTTTACAAGATGTCTTGTATAGGAGCACCATCTGACGTGCAGATTGCACGGTTTTTCGAACCGCAGTTCTCGAAGGCCTTAGCAAGATCATTAAGCAACGTGACATTGGAGTAACTTCTTAGCTATTTAGGCAGCAACAGTGTTGAAGGCTCTCGTCAACTTCTTAGGAACTTCTTGTGGCTCAAGTCACGTGGAGTTGGTGCTCTTTATATAGGGAACCAGATTAGTTTGGTGCTACCACAATTGACGTCAGATTATTCTATAGGATTTTACAAGATGCGCTTTCCGCTATGTCAACGTATTGTCCAGAAATGCTTTGCCGATTCAAGCTGTGGTCCATTAAATGCGTGGGCCTTCAAAGGAGCTAAAGTTGTGAAAGCTTTACGCTTGTGATTTGTTACGATATCCGAAGAAGAAAAATTTTTTCCCTTGCCGGCGCTTGGTTTGAACCAGGGTTGTGTTTTCTTGAGTATCTTGTCTCGGGCAGCTGTGTTTTGTATACTTACGGATATCAGGACGACATAGTAAACAAGTTTGAAGTGTATTACGTTAAAACGTAGCCGCAAAGTCGTCTACATTGAAACGAATGCCCCTAGAGGGCTCGCATAATGAGTGGTACCGAGTGAAATCCGAAATTCAAAGCGGACACATGATTGATGGGCAGTTCGCATTAGGTGTTCGTGCTATCCCCATATTTAGTATTATTTTTAGACGCGTAAACTAGGTCTGCTTGCATACATGAACACCATGGAGCCATTGAAGCGTTCACTGCAGCGTTCAAGCGTCCATATACGTAGCATTTGCCAGATCTGAGTAGAAGACTATCTTGCCCTACTCCGTGTTGCAGACGATGTTGCATCTCTGCCATAAGCAGACGCATCTAGGCGCATTTATTATCTGAAGTGCATTGCTGTGCAAGTAATCACAGTTAATTAGGTGCACAAGCTGCAAGAAGTTCGTCTTAAAGTCACCTGTGGGTAGGTTTAAGTAAATTATGTTCTAGTTCATCTCCTCCATCGCCAGGAGGGCCGATGTATTGCAAGATAATTTTTTTTTCTTTTACGCCCAATAAATATGGATTTTCGCAACTGGCGTAGTTAAGGAGCCGGTTTTCTGTCGCGAGTGTCGATCTAAGCGAGCAAAAGTGTACGCCACACGGGACTGATCACTTGATTGTTAGGTTTCATTTCTGCAATTCTAAAGAAGCGTGGCGGCTTAGTGTCTCTTTAAAGAATCCAGTGACTCCACGAGCCAATACAAGTAAACTATAAGATAGGAAAACAATGTGCGTTTTACTATACTGTTCAGGTGCCTTCCGGGACCAAGATGGCGGCTATGTTTGTGTATGTATGTTTCGAGTGGTGTACGCACGCTATGGCCATCTGTCGGGTAAACAAAAAAAAACAACGCGCGTACTCTTATAACCGACGTCCCAAGTGTTCACAAGAAGTGGGACGAAAGGAGCGAAAAAAAAAAAAAACATCTCGGAGGTTTCCACAATTGTGCAGCGGTGTTGTTGTGAAGCTTTTGCCGATTTTTTTCCCACCTTTTTTGTGCTCCTCTTTGGATATGTTTGGATATGCGTGGCTGTACCCCATTCGCGACAGCCTCGCGGTGTTTTTGTACAAGCGGCCCTTATCTTCCTTTGAAAAGTCGTAAATTCTTGCGTGGGCCATGATGCTTTGCGAGTGACGTTCAAAAAAAAAAAAAAAAAAGAGCAGCGTTTGTGGCATGCACGCGTTTCAAGCGGGAACACTTCCATGATTCATTGCGAGGATGGAGTCGTATTTTAACTCTTCATTTTGGAAAGGCCGCGGCCGTCTTTTAACCACTGTTCGTTTTACTGGAGTTAACGGACACGCTCCGCCCCCCCCCCCTCTCTCCTTATGAGCACTTTTGTAGCGAGTTGCCTTTAAATAGCTCGCCAGCGAAAGAACCGAGCCGAAACGTCCCCAACACCTGAAGCAGTAAAAAAAATAATAAAATAAAAATTCACGACGTGTGCAGAGTTCTATATGTCGATTCTAAAGTGTGTGGGCCGTTGCAGACGACACGTCTGCTGCCACTCGTAGCAGACGATACATCTAGTTTCGCCGGCAGACGATGCGCGTCGAACGTACAAGTGAATTTCTCCATTTAGCTGCATACACCGCGTACTGACCGTTCTTTCTATTCCATCTTGTTGCTCATACGGAACGCCTTTTAGGCGCAGACATGAAATCACTACTTGTCTAAATATTCACATTGCTTCCCCGTTGAGAAAAGTGGCAGGTCGCTAACCCTAACAACAATAACAAAGCTACAGATTGCTCTGAAAAGACAAGTGTGTCGCACGTCCGGACATTTAGGAATGTCAGCGCGGAATATCTTGCGCCTGTCGAATTCGTTTCGAGACATCCTAGCAAGAAATGAATGTGCGGCAGTTCAGATTTATTGAAAAAAAAAAAAGAAATCTTCCGCGCCAGAAACAAACTGCATGCCACGACTTGCGAGTGATCTAAAAGCTTGTTTCTACCTTAAAACGAAAACACCTGATGTGTGAATACAGTGCAAGGCCCCCGCAAACTATTTTACGTGTGAATGAGTGCTCATAAATTTTAACGTGTGACAGACTATAGCGTAGTAGTGTGTGCTTGAACGCGAGTATGGCGTCTGAATGTTGTAATACGTTGTGTCACTGTATAATACGATATGTTTAATAATCTCGCGAGAAAAAAAGAAATGGTGCAGCTGTTCATTTGTACATATGTAACATAGCCATCGTAATATATGAAAGAAAGCAAAAGAAAAGAATGCAGAATATGACAAAGAAACAATAAATCTTTCTTGTCTGTGGTATTTCCTACAAAAAAACGTGTATCTGACTGTCCTTCTTCCTGCTGTCACTGAGTCGACGGTGCATGGCAGTGCCGATGACCAGCTCGCCGAGTTGTGTTCGTGGAGTAGTCACACGTGAATACTACTCTGTGAGGGGGTAGTAAAAAGACCTGCTCGCCGAGTAGCCGGCGCATGGTAGTGACAAAGATCACCCCTTCAAGTAGTCGGCGTGTGGTTTTAACCAAGACCACAGCTCGCGGAGTAGCCAGCGTGTGGAAGACCGTGCATCTTATCGAGTATTCAGCGTGCAAAAAACAAAAAAAAAGCTAGATTCCGTGGTGTTGAGCGAAATTTTTTTGAGAACCCCACAGACTGCCATACGAACAAATGCTTCGCACGTAATAGAAAGACCAGGCCTAAATTTTCCATCGAAGCAAGGGTAAGGACAACTATAAAGACGTTCTCATCATTGGTCATTTCACTGTGATAGCCTCCGATTCAGTATAGCCAATATTTATTCATTTAAACACGCTGCTGACCAATATGTTGGTCCGTGCAGGAGGGCGAAAGAAATATAGGGTCAATGACAACAGCAGCAATTACCGGAGTGCATTACATTAAACACTGATTACTATGATAGTTAACGAGAAAGGTGATAGTTAAGGTGATAGTTAACGAGAAAGAGATGGATATCAGTCTTTAATGGCATTCCCAGATATGTTAATCTGGTTTATCACCTGGATGGCCGCTCGAGGTATATACACTGTGCTAACTGTTGTATGTACAGTTATTGCACATGCAGACGCCCAACGCGAACAGTTAGAAAAAAGCGTACATGCACGAAATAGTCTTGTGTGAAGTTTTATTCAGGCGTTAGGATGAGTAGCGCTCAACAACACCAACAATACTGCCCATGGTTATCCGGATGATAGGCATGGTCTTAGGCAAATCCATGGTACCTTTTATTTATTTATTTTGTTTATTTCTTTCTTTATTTAAATACTCTGAAGGTCCAATTGGGAATTACATGGGGTGGTTTTGAGCGAATACATGCATTTAAAACTACAAAAGCAGCAAACAAAATGCATAGAAAAGAAAAAGGAAAACAGAGAGCAAACGGGAGCACAGAATACAGTCAAATACATCCACCAACATCAGTCGAACACATATTGATGAGTGCAAAGGCAAACAAAAAAAAGTAATGAAGAGGACACTTCTGAAAATTACATCGAAAACGTTGACTATATATAGCGAAAAACAGTAAATAAATGAAGCGAGAACAGTCTGACGGAGTTTAGCAATGTTCCACGCTATACAAATAGCCCTGCAGCATCGGTCTAGTGAAATATGGTGAAATATGTGGTGTTATGTTATAACTGTCTTGCTGTCGAAAGGTTTATGTACATCGGCAACTCCATCCCTATGAGTTTTGCAGCTAAAAAATAAAAACAACAACGAAAAAGGATAGGAAAGGTTAGCCAAAGTAAACACTGAACAGCAGAGAGAGAGTTACATGTTTATTTACAGAAATGCAGAGAGGTCGGCCTGAGCGATAGCCTGCTAGCTCTAGCCTGCTACTTTACACAGGGAGAAGGAAAAGAGTAATGGATGACGATGGTGAGATAGAGAGGTGAGTATATTCCAGCCTCGAAAAATGTCATAGCCGCGCATACAGCCCAGTTGCTTTCAAAAAGTTTATAACCGCCTTTATGACCACAGTTGCACTGTTGGTGTCAGGCCCAATGCGGTCTCATCAGTTAATGACCTACTGCGAAATCATTCACTAAAAGTAACCAGAATTTTTCGTTCACGCGCGCATGCTGGGTAATCACAAAATATGTGCTCAAGTGTTTCTAGCACATCAAAGGGTTCACAATTGTAACCGGTGTCACTGCGGCCGATGATATGTGCGTAACGACATGTGTACGCCACACCGAGGTGAATGCAGTGAATCGCACTTGCGATGTGCTGCTTCGATTTAGGTGGCATGAGGAACCTTATTTCCGGGTCCCATTTGCGAAGTCGCCATGGTGTAGCCGTTATACGAATTGGTCCATCATGCAGGGCTCAAGTGTGTATCTGCGCATCACGCAGCGAAGCAGGGCGTTCGTGTCGGCTTGTGAAAATTCAATGCGTATATACTTCAGGGGAACTGTTTAGGGCATTTCTAAAGCTTCAGCGTCTTCCCCTTCGTTTTTCATCACGCCGCAATGAGCTAGAATCCACTGGAAGGTGATAAGATGGCCATTTGTTGAAGCTACCCGAAGGACTTCTGCAAGTTCTACAGCCAAGATGTAATTGCCTCATGACGCAGTGAATGGTTCGCAAAGCGGGTTTGGCATCACAGAAAAATCGTTTAGGCTCGAGGTTGCTCTTCAGAAATAGATCTCATTGCCTCCCGGATAGCGAGAAGCTCTGCGGCGGTGGACGTGGTTTTATGGTCTACCTCGAATCGTCTACCTCAAATCGGTCTACCTCGAGGTCTACCTCGAATTATGATCTACCTTGAATCGTCAAGCGGTATCCATGTCTATGATGACAAGGGCTGCGGCGGAGGTGTGCGTGCTAGACCAGTCGATGTACACGTGCAGGGAATCACCGCACGCTGTATAAATGTGATGCAGGGTCAGTTGTTTGAGGCCAACATAAGAAACGAGGGACTTCGTCGTAATCCGGGGAATCGTAAGACTAGCAGGCGATTTAGGCAGGACCCATGGAGGCACTCCAGGAACACTGGGCGGGAAAAACCTTGCTGCGGTATAGAATATTCTTTCTTTCTTTCTTTCTCTCTCTCTTTCTTTCTTTCCTTCTTTTTTATTTATTTGTTTCTTTCTGTGCCAGTACAGAAAACGGAGCGAAGGCAAAAAGCTGAAAGCCTGACTAAGACCTTTGCTCCAAATACAGTGAGGCAAACAGGCTGTCATAAGAATTTTGCAGGACACAGAAAAAGTACAAAAACATACAAAAATACAAAAGGTACATGTGCCAATACTGTAACACATACAACAGTAATAAAATGCTATTTCTAGTAAACAAAACCTATACATAACCATCGTAATGTTTCAAATACCTATAGATATGTTTCGATTTCTCATCGCTATTGAGAGAGATATACAAAAATAACAATATACACAAGGAAGCATAGGGAAAAGAACACACACATAAAAAGCATCAGGCACTACTTAGGCAAAGAGGACACATAGAACGATAGTCAAGAAAATTCAACGTTGTTTTCAATCAATACCATCCTGATCGTATGCTTAGAAACTGTACAATTTATATTCTCACGCCGCGACATCGCTCATGAGAAACTGCAGCCTCGGTGGGTGACCGGGAGTGATGATAGAGGGCGCTGCCTGTGTCGGCTCAACGATCGAAGGTGAACTCTAAGTGACTCGCAGAGAATGTATACACGGATGCCACCAGCCCGAGTATCAGGGACTGCCGTTTTTGCGACCCGCGGCGTCAGACCGAGTTTACAGGCGCCGCGCTTCTTCCACTGACCGTGAGACCTCTTGGACATCGAGTTTCTTTGAGGCCGCCAAGGCCTGGCGAGGGTGTTCGTCTCAGACGTCCACCGCTCAGGATTAACCCTTTTATGTCAGTGGCGACGAGAGGCAGCGGCCAAGTTCCCCGAACTTAAGTATATGGGCCCCCGGATGCACCGGCTGAGAACCGACGAACTACTCCCTTTCCCACGGTAGAGGCAACACGCCGGCGAGATGTAAGCGATCGCCTCACAACTTTGTTGCCCTCGCCCAGTTGAGAACATGCCCCGCTCATGCAAAAGGGACGTAACTGGAATATAATTTTAGGGCGGACTTTGAACAATGTCACGCGCATCATTGGAACCATTTCGATGGTCCTCTCTTGACACCAAGAAGAGAATGGAGGGGGGAGGGGCAGGAAGGGGTTTAAGCACAGAGTCGCGCCCTGCTAAAAAGTCTGGTTGCCTTTACAACACGGGGTACAAGATCATCGAGTATCTCGTCTAGTAGTTTTTACTGTGACTATGCATCGGCTGGTCACATGAACTTAGCCTAGTTCAGAACTTCAACTCAGGTTAGCTCAACCTGCCTGCGGTCACTGTCAAGCCCCAGCGCCCGGAACATCAGCATTGCAACGCTGACAGCATCGCATTCGTGCCAGAGCTCTTCGGGACATCTCGCATCCGATCATCGCGGACTGAACGCTGCCGTTCATCGCACGTATCGATCATCTGTTAATACTTCTCAACTTTCGCGTGTTTAACTGCTGTCTATATTCATTCAACTGTTTGTTTGATCGTTTGTTAATTTAGTATTTGTTAATACTTCTCGCTTGTAAGCTAATATGTGTTTTAAATGTATTTTTTTCCGCCTCCATCGGAAATGGAGGCGGAAAACATTTCCGCCTCCATCGGAAATGCAGCCGCCGCAGCCGGGATTCGATCCCGCGACCTGCGGGTCAGCAGCCGAGTATACTTAGCCACTAAACCACCGGGGCGGGGCGAGCACTTTGAGTGCAGAGTAGCCACTATCATGCCGGGGCTAAACTAGGAATTTATCTTACTGACATGCTTTGGCCGCAAAATAACACACACACACACAAAGTGAACAAACGCTAAACGACAAGCACAAGCGGCTTGTGCTTGTCGTGTAGTGTTTGTTTACTTTTTGTGTGTGTGTTATTTTGCGGCCAAAGCATGTCAGTAAGCAAGAACCAACTAGGCCAACAATCAGTATAGGAATTTATCACCAAGCCCGTCGTTGCATGTGCAGGGCTTTGGCTTGGCAAGCGATGGTATTTTCGTGGCGTCGTCATTGGATGGATTTGAGCGCACATGTGATTTAAACATCATCTTCCAACACGGGACTCACCTGACTAGGCAAAACCCTGCACTCGGGCGTTCCAGGGTTCCGTTTGGAGTAACTCGTTGCAGGCAGGTGCACATCCAGGTCGGGTGTCACCGATTCGGAGTCGTCCGACGTGGAGCTGCTCATACGATGTCTCCCATACTCATATTTCGACTTCGGGACATAAACCCCCCTGCAATTATTATTACTAGTCATAATGTTAACGCTATAAATGGCATCAAAAAATAAAAGTTGGTCGTTTTCGACCGAAATATGATTGCCGGCTGAACGCTGATATCAGAATATTTTATAAAGTGTGACAAGACGCTGCAGTTTTTCTCTCTAAAATCAGCGACGCAGACCTGTCTGTACGATAAGAGAAGTGCGTGATATGTCATTACGGCTGCCATTCGTAGCTGTAATCAATATTAATTTCGGGACGGCTCAGTGCTCTCTCATAGTTGAGTACGAAGTACTCGAAATCGTTAAACATTTTTTCTGAACACCAAAGTAGAAATTTTGTGTAATTGGGACGGCTGACTGCTCTCCCATAGTTGAGTACGAAGTACTCGCAATCGTTACACTAAACACACATGAATAGATAAGACATTTATAATACTGGGACGGCTTTCAGCTCTCCCACAGTAGAGCACCGAATAGTCTAAATCGTTAACCACTTTTTTTTTTAACAGACATTCCTTGTGACTCAATGTGAGAGTGTAACTTGGACGCATTGCTGGTCTTTTATAGTAGTGTACCGAAAACTCTAAATATTTAAACACTTTCTTTAAACACACAGTTCGTTAACTGAAGCGTCGCTAGCGTAGGACTGGGACGGCTTTTTGCTTATGTGATTCTTAAAGAGAAAAGAAGAGAAAAGTGAGCCCCGTAACTGTCTGCATCAGAGGGCGACACCTTAACAGTAGCTCACGAGGGATGGGGGTAAGGAGGGATTAAAAGGATAGGATTAAAAGGTAAAAAGATAGAAAGAGAGAGGAAGGAGAGAGCGAGGCGCAGGGACAGCGACACCCATAAGCAAGGAGAAGATAGGGAAGAAGTATACACGGTCGCAGGAGTCCGAGGACGGGGCACCACTCAGCGAGAGCTCTTGTCGGCGTCAGGAGATGGCGTATAGGGCCAGCCAGTCGGCCAGAGGCTGCGCTGTCGTCGGAGATCTCGGGGGCACAACCGGTCGGCACGAAAACCAGAGAGCGAGTCCAAGAAACTTGTGGCGCGTTACAAGCAGGTATCACTGTTCCATTGGCAAGACTCGCTCGCTGGATTCCGTGCCGACCGGTTGTGCACTCGCGATCTCCGACGTCAGCGTAGCTCTGGCCGACTGGGCTCGCCCTACGTCATCTACTGACGCCGACAAGAGCTCTCGCAAGTCGTGCCCCGTCCTCGGACTCCTGCGACCGTGTTCCCATCTTTCCTATCTCTTCTATCCCCTCGATATGTCGTCGCTCTCACACTTTCACGCTTACTTCATCTCTTTCTTTCTCTCTACACCTTTATTCCTATCCTTTTAATCCCTCCTCACCCCCATCCCTGGTGAGCTACTGTTGAGGTGTCACTCCCTGAAGCAGGCAGTTACGGGGGCTCACTTTTCTTTTTTTTTTTCTTCTTACAACATAACCACTTCACCCCCCCCCCCCCCCCCATTGACAAATATCGGGTATTGTGCCATACGGTTGCGCGGGGATGCATGCACTGCGCATTTGTGAATTGAAAGAGTGAGCCCCTGACGTCATAGATATTTGGCTGTGATCGTGACTGCACGCTGTGTAGTCGAGCACGCAATTACGGACAAGTAGTATCGGATGCTTATATAGCAGCAGAACTTCCCAGCGCGGTTAAGATCAGTGTATACGCTGACGAAATATGCTAATGAGCAACTAAAAAAACACATGTAGCACACTGCAACGAGCTCAAGTAACATGGTAATGTACAGTTTTTCTTTCTCAGAAGTTCCCACCGATGTCACACGGGCACTCTTGGTCGCCTATTAGGGCAGATCCGGATCCGGCCATCTTTATCGCGATAAACAAGTGTGCACGCTGTTACACGGCCACAGCCTAATCCGGGTCGAGTTTGGCGCAGACGTCGGCCATATTGCGATCGCAGAGCCATATGACGTTGCAGAGATCGCTATCTTCTTATTCTTGGTAGGCCATGATCGCGATTAAACGTGATCATGTAGCAGCACCTGATCCGGCTCTAACATAATCCAGGTCGGTTCTGAACGTAATCGAAAGTTACCATGTGACAATGTTACAAGAAACCCCGTGAACTTTGGTTTGGGCGAGCTGGTTCAAGGTGAAACGTTTTGTGGGTATAGGGCGGTGAGAAACATACGGACAGAGACACATAATATAAACAGCTCAGTGACACATGTATAGTAGACACCATAGGGTGCCATTTTAACTCTTAATTTCTTATTCGGCTCTGCCAGTAGTGTGTTGAGATGGCTGACACCTACCACACGGTATGGGCATGTCAGCTCAATCCTTCGTTACCTCCGAACCCCAATCCAACCCGTCGAATCCCAACTGTTGTGGCTGCATTTTCGATGGAGGCGAAAATGCTGTAGGCCCGCGTGCTCACATTTGGGCGCACGTTAAAGAATCCGAGGTGGTCGAGATTTCCGGAGCCCTCCACTACGGCGTCTCCCATAATCATATAGGTGATTTTGGGACGTTAAATCCCAGACATCAATCAATCCAGCAGGGCTGCCTCCCAGTCCGAAGGACTGGGAGGCAGCCCTGCTCGGCTGCCAGACCTTCTGGCCCAGCAAGCCATGTTCTGGCGTGCCAGCACAGCGGCCATGTTCAGGGAAGCTGACACATTTATGGGTTGGTTTCTCTTGCGACCTCTCTGTTTTTAATAAGTGTTCACCACTGCCACCGTGGTGTCTGCTAAGTGTCTCCGCTCTGTCCGGGTGTTGCTTTAGCGCTGCACCTCCCCCCCCCCCCCGCCAAAAAACCTAATAAACCCTATCAGTTCCTGTCAGCATGGTTAGAGGAAAACCAGCGCCTCCTCCTCTAACCATAGGTTCCGGCCTACAGTCCAGGCTGACAGTCGAGGCTGAGCAGTGCCTTTTTTTTTTTTTTTTGGCGCGGAAGGAATTTCACGACGCCTGCAGAGACGGTCTATAAATGCTCCCAGACAGGCGAGATTAGAGAAGAAGAGAGAAAAAAAAAGGGGGGGGGGGAGAAATTGACGGAGTAAGCAAGAGAGAAAAAGAAAGAGAAGGCACGCGCTGAGAATTTTATGGACTACCTGTGTGCTACCTTGTGCTACCTTGCCCACGGCACGCGACCTCGCGCTGGCGAGCCGGTCAATGTCGTCGTGTTGCAACTTACAAACGGCCTCCGTCGCCGTCTGGCGCGCCCTTATTAGACGCCGAGAGCGCCATTAATTTATACGGCGGCCTCTCCGCTATGCCCCAAACGTAGAGTTTCGCGGTAATCTGGCGGCAAGTTATCTTGACGGTTATGTACAAACTACAGAACCGATGATGAGCATGCCTGCTACCGCGCCAGAAAATAGTACTTGAGTTTACCGATAATTTGTCGTCTTGTTCTGATGAAATTATTAATGCTTTATAC